>NW_027507764.1:45052264-45158196 GCF_037356315.1 Lithobates pipiens
TAACGTCTCGTCTAGTCGCTAAGCCTCCTACAGCATGGTACAGTTTGGATGGCAGACGTGCAGTCAGTGCCATTTTTTTATTTTATTTTTTGATAATTATTATGTAGCAATTATTATTATTATTGTGTATCTTTTTTTTTTTTTTATATGCAACTACTGCAGCTATGGCTTTGCAGTCTTCCCGATTATGCTTAGTGCACAGATTAAGTACAGTAAGGGTTAAGTCAAGCCCTAGGCAAATCCGGCAGGAAAATCATATGTAAAAGTATTTAATTGACAGCTGGTAGGGACTAGGCGCTATCCATCACGCAATATTGACGAGAACGTCGTGCTTTTAGCAGTGCAGCTGTGCCGAGCCGCTTGGACGCTGCAATACTTTTACGTACATTAGAGAAGACTCCGTTACCTTCATATTATTTATTTTTTTCCCCATTTTTTTTTTTTTTTTATTCCTTTAAGCCGCTGTAGTCTGTCGCTGCTCATTTCACAGCTTGTCAGGCTGGGATGGAGATAAGACGCAGGAACTGAGCCGGTAGTCATGGTGGTTTGAAAACAAACAGCGTCCATGGGATTTGTCTTTTAGCTAAATTGGTCCGAGTGAAAGCATGGGATTTCTGTTTTAAGGAAAACACAAGATAAAAATAATAAGATAAAAAAAAGTAGGATGGAGAACCCTGTAATTATTTTTTTTTTTTTCGTTGGTGCGTGTTTGTGTTGATACATGGCGATGAGATTTTTTGCAGGTGTTTTGGAGGATCTGGTCACTGGCTGCTCTAAGTGACATGCACATGTCATGGAAATGAGCTACGGCTTAGAGGTAATCTAATTTATACGGATGAACACAGACATGGAAAATAAAGATATGGGCTCATTTAGTAATATAATATTTTTTTTTTAAATCTAAGGACTGTATGGAGGACAGGGGGACATCAATTACATATTAGGGAAAGATGTTTTTGCAGGGAAGGAAAGGATTCTTTACCGTCAGAGTGGTTAAAAAAAAACTTGTCTCCTTAATCCCCACCTTACCATGTTTGCAAGATTGATAATAAGCATTGGCACCTGCCCGGTGAAACAGTGTTGTCCAGTAGCACCATCTTTTTTGATTGGTATAATCAGGGGCAGGCTGACTCTTCCAGGTTCTAGCAGCCAGCCCCCAATGGTGCTCCTCTGCGCATGTGCAGTGTCTCCAGCATAGTTCCATAGCCATCTGAGATGACCGACATGGATATCTCGAGAGACTTCAAAAGGGGAGGTGGAGGGGAGTCATAATACTTGGAAAATGTATTTTGTATCTAAACAGTGTTGTCCAGTGGCACCATCTTTTTTGATATATATATTCAGGGGCAGGCTGACTCTTCTAGGTCCTAGCAGCCAGCCCCCAATGGGGCTCCTCTGCGCATGTGCAGTGTCTCCAGCATAGTCCCATAGCCATCTGAGATGGGCGACATGGGCATCTCAAGAGACTTCAAAAGAGAAGAATGAGAGGGGGATTATCATACCTGGAAAAGGTATTTTGTATCTAAGGACAAGGGAACATCAATTAACTATAAGGGAAATATTCTTTACAGTCAGAGTGTTTTAAAAAAATTTCTCCCATAATCCCCCCCCTTACCTTTTTTGCAGGGTTGAGCTCAAACAACATTGTCACCCAGTGAAACAGTGTATTTCCGGTTGCACCATCTTTTTGGATGGTATCAACAGGGTCAGGCTAACTCCTCCAGGTCCTAGTAGCCAGCCTCCTGATAAGGCACCTCTGTGCATGTGCAGTGTCTCCAACATAGTTCCATAGCCATCTGAGATGGGCGACGTGGGTATCTTGAGAGGCTTCAAAACGGGAGGGGGGGGTAACATACTTGGAAAATGTATTTTGTATCCAAACAGTGTTGTCCAGTGGCACCATCTTTTTTGATGGTATAATCAGGGGCAGGCTGACTCTTTCAGGTTCTAGCGGCCGGCCCCCATTGGTGCTCCTCTTCATATGCGGAGTGTCTCCTACATAGTTCCAAAGCCACCTGTGATGGGAGATATGGTTATCCCAGGGGGAAATTATTCTTGAAAAACATATCCCACCCCCACCCCCCCACCCCAAAAAAATGTGATTTCCAGAAGGTGGGGGGAGAAAAAACGTAATCCCCCCTTACCTTGTTTGTAGGTTTGAGCTCAAATGAAATTCTCCTCTGCCCAGTGAAACAGTGCTGTCCAGTGGCACCATCTTTTTTGATGGTATAATCAGGCACAGGCTAACTCTTCCAGGTCCTAGCAGCCATGCCCCGATGGTGTTCCTCTGTGCATGAGCAATGTCTCCAGCATAGTTCCAAAGCCATCTGAGATGGGTATCTTGAGAGACTTCAAAAGAGGGAGAGAGAGAGTCATCATACTTGGAAATTGTATTTTTTTATCTAAGGACTGTACAGAGGACAGTGGAACATCAATTATGTATTAGGGAAAGATGTTAAAGATGTTTTTACAGTGATAGAAAGGATTCTTTACAGTCAGAGTGGTCAAAGAGGAACATTTCCTGTTACCTCTTATCTTGTTTGCTGGGTTGAGCTCAAATAACAGTCTTACCTGACCAGTGAATCAGTGTTGTCCAGAGGTGCCATCTTCTTTGCCGACATCACCAGGGGTACGCTAACCCTTCCAGGTCCTAGCAGCCAGCTCCCGATGGTCCTCCTGTGTCTCCTACATGGGTACAAGGGTAAGGGGAGAAGGGGGGCATCATTCTTGGAAAATGTACCCCCCCAAAATATATTTTATGATTTCCTGAAGGTGGGTGAGGGGAGTAAAATGTACCCCCCCCCCTTTCCTTGTTTGCTCGGTTAAGGTCAAACAACAACAGTGGGTTGAGTTCAACTGCTGGGTTGAGCTCACACAACAGTATTATAAATAGTTATTATATTATAGCATGGGGGATCTATCCTTTTGGCAGGACATTTCTGGAGCAGTTACTACATTCCTTTGTGTGGGGCATTATGGAGTGAACCAGGATCTTGCTACATATATCTATCTTAGAGTTAAAAAGTTCACAGATAATATCATTTTGGCCACCACATTGGTATATCAAATTATTTGTGAATAATAAATAAGCTCAGCAGACTTATTGGGGCTCTATATGAGATGGGTGTGACAGACCTAGCTGGGACCGAGTAGGTCTGTCACAATGGGCATCCAAGAACCCCTTTGTGTGCATAGCCATGTTCATCGGCTTGGTATATTGATATCTTAGTGAATATTATATAAGCTCAGCAGACATATTGAAGCGCTATATGAGATTGATTTCCAGGAAGACTTTTATGTCTATGGCCAAGGCCATCAGCTTGGTATATCAAGATATTGGTGAATATTATATATGCGTAACAGACTTGGTGAAGCCCTATATGGGATTGGTGTCCCAGAATACCATTTATGCCCATGACCATGGCCACCAACTTGGTGTATCAAGGTCTTAGGTAATAAATATATAAGCTTGGCAGACTTTTTAAAGACTTATATAAGATGGGCATCCAAGAATCCATTTGTGTTCATTGTTATTGCCATCAACATGCTCTAGCAAAATCTTGGTGAATTTCACATAACATAGCAGATCCTTAATGAGACTGGTGTCCCAGAACTCCATTATTGTCCATGGCCATGGCCACCAACTTGGTATATCAAGGTCTTTGGTGATTAATGTATAAGATTGGCAGACTTTTTGAAGACCTGTATTAGATGGGCATCCAAGAATCCTTTTGTGTCCATTGCCATGGCCACTGACTTGCTCTAGCAATATCTTGGTAAATATTATATAAGCTTAGCAAACTTATTGAAGCCCTATATAAGACTGATGTCTCAGAAACCCTTTTCTGCCCTATGGCCATGGCCACCAACTTGGTATATCAAGAGCTTGGTGAATATTATATAAGCTCAGCAGACTTATTGAAGCCCTATATGAAATTGATGTCCCAGAAAACTTTTATGTCCATGGCCAAGGCCATCAGCTTGGTATCTCAAAATTCTGCCGATTATTATATAAGCTTAGCAGACTTACTGAACCCCTATATGAGATTGGTGTCCCAGAACCCCATTTGTGTCCATGATCATGGCCACCAACTTGGTATATCAAGGTCTTTGGTGATTAATATATAAGATTGGCAGACTTTTTGAAGGCCTATATTAGATGGGCATCCAAGAATCCTTTTGTGTCCATTGCCATGGCCACTGACTTGCTCTAGCAATATCTTGGTAAATATTATATAAGCTTAGCAAACTTATTGAAGCCCTATATAAGACTGATGTCCCAGAAACCCTTTTCTGTCCTATGGCCATGGCCACCAACTTGGTATATCAAGAGCTTGGTGAATATTATATAAGCTCAGCAGACTTATTGAAGCCCTATATGAAATTGATGTCCCAGAAAACTTTTAGGTTCATGGCCAAGGCCATCAGCTTGGTATCTCAAAATCCTGGTGATTATTATATAAGCTTAGCAGACTTACTGAACCCCTATATGAGATTGGTGTCCCAGAACCCCATTTGTGTCCATGACCATGGCCACCAACTTGATATATCAAGGTCTTTGGTGATTAATATATAAGATTGGCAGAGTGTTGAAGACCTGTATTAGATGGGCATCCAAGAATCCTTTTGTGTCCATTGCCATGGCCACTGACTTGCTCTAGCAATATCTTGGTAAATATTATATAAGCTTAGCAAACTTATTGAAGCCCTATATAAGACTGATGTCTCAGAAACCCTTTTCTGTCCTATGGCCATGGCCACCAACTTGGTATATCAAGAGCTTGGTGAATATTATATAAGCTCAGCAGACTTATTGAAGCCCTATATGAAATTGATGTCCCAGAAAACTTTTAGGTTCATGGCCAAGGCCATCAGCTTGGTATCTCAAAATCCTGGTGATTATTATATAAGCTTAGCAGACTTACTGAACCCCTATATGAGATTGGTGTCCCAGAACCCCATTTGTGTCCATGACCATGGCCACCAACTTGATATATCAAGGTCTTTGGTGATTAATATATAAGATTGGCAGAGTGTTGAAGACCTGTATTAGATGGGCATCCAAGAATCCTTTTGTGTCCATTGCCATGGCCACTGACTTGCTCTAGCAATATCTTGGTAAATATTATATAAGCTTAGCAAACTTATTGAAGCCCTATATAAGACTGATGTCTCAGAAACCCTTTTCTGTCCTATGGCCATGGCCACCAACTTGGTATATCAAGAGCTTGGTGAATATTATATAAGCTCAGCCGACTTATTGAAGCCCTATATGAAATTGATGTCCCAGAAAACGTTTATGTCCATGGCCAAGGCCATCAGCTTGGTATCTCAAAATCCTGGTGATTATTATATAAGCTTAGCAGACTTACTGAACCCCTATATGAGATTGGTGTCCCAGAACCCCATTTATGTCCATGACCATGGCCACCAACTTGGTATATCAAGATCTTTGGTGATTACCATATAAGCTTGGCAGACGTTTTGAAGCCCTATATGAGATGGACATCCAAGAACCCCTTTGTGTCCATGGCCACCAACTTGCTCTATCAAGATCTTTGGTGATTACCGTATTATTATATAAGCTTAGCAGACATATTGAAGCCTTATAAGAAACTGGTATCCGAGAACCTCTTCTGTGTAAACATCCATGGTGACCAATTTGGTATCTCATGATCCTGGTTGCATGTTTTTTACCACATATATCATGAAGCAAAGCTATGATCTGGGAAACGTGTTAAGCCTTATCTTTATCTCACTGCAGGAATAAGCTTCAATCGAATAGAAATAACCTGCTTTGCATAGAATGTGAGGATATCTTGAGCTTGTTCAGTTCTTGCTGGAGGTTATATGTATAAATATGGTACATTGTAACATTGGATATATGCAATTGTATGAAATCTTAATATTTATAAGTAATAAAATATCTTTTTAGTATGTTAAATTCTATGATCTGTACAGTATGTATTGAGTTGGTATCTAAAAAGTTCTTTATACATGTAGGAAATGTCTATGGAATGCTAAAGATGGTATGTCAGTATAGATGTGAGTCAACAAAACTAGCTATAGTTCCACGGAATAGGAGGGAGGTATCTGTTTTACCTTCCTTGCTGGAAATTGTGAAAACTGATGAACTTCATGGTCAATTGTCCTTCAAAAAAATAAACTTTTTATCTATATAGAGGCTTATTGAACAAGGCAATGCAAAACTATGGGAAGGAACCAATCAGAAACAGTTTTCCTTGTTCTGCTGGTTCCTAGAATATAAAAGGGGAAATTAGTTTTCATTTTGTACATCGTTGTGATCCGGGCTGATATCATTAATTGTTTTCTACAGGGAGTTGATGGTGCCATATGATGTTATATAAAAAAATTAAATAAAAAACTATCTTGACTTTGTATGCAAGCTGATAGATTCAACAAAATGGTCATGATCTGAGAAGCAGTTGGTTACATTAAAAGATTGCATTTCTGCAATCATGTTTCTTATCCCAGAAAATCGTCCTGAAATTTGAAAACATTATATAATCGTGTGTACCGAATTAGGCCTCTTTCACTGATCCGCCCCGTGATGATCCGCTCGCTCAGCGGGGATCGCTCCGTTGTCCCCGCTGAGCTGGCTGCGGACACTATGCAGGGCCCGCCCTGTCAGCTCTCCGCTCTCCTCTATGGGGATCGGATGAGCACGGACTGTGTGTCCGTGTTCATCCGATCCGCTCTGCAGACGGATAGAAAAATAGGATTTTCCTCCGTCTGCAGAATCGGACTGTTGCGGAGGCGGAGGAAATCGGGTGTCTGCGGATGTTCATCCGCAGACACCCGCTATCCCATAGGGATGAATGTATGCCCGTATTTCATCCACAAACGGATGGATGAAATACAGACATATCATCCGCATGTGTGAAAGGGGCCTTAAGAAAAAAAAACTTTGAAGAAATCTGAATGTGACCCTGGGTAACCATAAACAGGTAGGAGATAGTGAAAGCGGGCATTTAGGTGTGCCCTTCCTATTCCTGGCCTTACAATTGGCCAGAGAGGTATGCTATCATAGCTATTGGCCATTGTAAAACATGTAAAAATGTCGGCACCTAATGATGCACATAAAATATTTTTTTATTACATAGATTATTACAAAGGTACCCACTAAACAAACAAATGCAAATGTGTTTCCACCCTTACGGACCTTAGTCATAGCAAAGACTAAGACCCGTAAGGGTGGAAACACGTCAGCACTTTGTGTACTGCACCCAGGTGCTGACCTTCTATTATTTGGATGTTTCTGCTGACAGCTTGTGCAACTGCGGTATTGGGACAATGGGAGTCTACTACACTCCACATGGAGCATAGGGGCTGTAGCGCCACACTTTTGAGCTGTGGACAAGACATGGTAGTGGGTGGGGCCAAGATTTTTTAATCGTAAGTGGTGGTCGATATTTTATGGTCAAACATTCCCATAGATACACTCCTAAACCTTGTGGACGGCCTCCCTAGAAGAGTTGAAGCTGTTATAGCTGCAATGGGTTGGGCCAACTCAATATTGAACCCTATGGACTAAGACTGGGATGCCATTAAAGTTCATGTGTGTGTAAAGGCAGACGTCCCAATACTTTTGGTTATATAGTGTATGTCTCAGTATACAATTTTCTTAAAGTGATACTACTAAAGTGATACTGTTTAATTTACATTGTCCCTTCTATTTCTGTATGTGGATGACGGCACTAATTATTTTAATAAAAAAACAAAAACATCTAAGTTGCTTTTTCCTAATCGATATTCAGCTGTCACATGACCCAGCTCTCTCCCAGCCTGTCTGCAGGGAAACATAAGCAGGAGGAGCCTCTAGTCCTCTGTTGCTGGCCACAAAATAAAAAATAAATAAAAAAAGCCTTTGGAATACAGAGTAAAAATAAATAATTATTGTCAATACATTTTCATAGAAATGTACCCTCACTTTATTAGGTACACCTTACTAGTACCGGGTTGGACCCCTTTTGGCCTTCATTCTTGGTGGCATAGATTCAACAAGGTGTTGAAGACATTCCTCAGAGATTTTGCTCCATAGTGACACGATGGCATCATGCAGTTGCTGCAGATTTGTTGGCTGCGCGTCCATGAGGCCAATCTCCCATTCCACCACATCCAAATGGTTCTCTATTGGAGGATATGTGGTGAGTGTGGAGGCCATTGGAGTACAGGGACCTCATTGTCCAGTGGTGAGATGATTGGAGCTTTGTGACATGGGGCATTATCCTGCTGGAAAGAGCCATCAGAAGATGGGGACACTGAATGCCGTGTACACACGATCGAATTGTCCAGCGTACTTAGTCAGCCGAAACGTATTTCACCGGACAATCCGATCATGTGTGGGCTTCAGCTGACTTTCTCAGTGGACAATACGTTCGTGAGTATGCTAGTCTGGTGGACTAAGAATGACGCATGCTCAGAAGCAAGTACGAGAAGGAA
The DNA here is from genome assembly GCF_037356315.1 of Lithobates pipiens. Classification (NCBI taxonomy): domain Eukaryota; kingdom Metazoa; phylum Chordata; class Amphibia; order Anura; family Ranidae; genus Lithobates; species Lithobates pipiens. The sequence goes on from NW_027507764.1 coordinate 45,060,728, forward strand.
GCTATTGGCTACTGGCTATTGAACTTCCTTTTTCTAGTCCCGTCGTACGTGCTGTACGTCATCGCGCTAGCAAACGCCGGACTATGTGTGTCCGTGTGTGGCCAAGTCCGTTCGGTAGAAAGTCCGCCAGACTATCCGCCGGATTGTTTGTCGGACTAAGTACGCCGGACAATTTGATCGTGTGTACGCGGCCGTAGTCATAAAGGGATGGACATGGTCAGTAACAATACTCAGGTAGGCCGTGGGGTTTAAACGATGCTCAATTGGTACTAAGGGGTCCAAAGTGTGCCAAGAAAATCTCCCCCCCCTAACAAATAGAAGCCAAACCACAGTTCACACTTTATAATCAGTTACAGCAAACCATTTTTATTTTTTTTTCCCTTTTGGGATAAAGGTTGTGCATGAATAAATAAAAGCTGATCATTGTAACCACCCCTGTCAGTGTTAAGTGGTTTGTCTCATTCATGTAATGTGATTACATTCTGCTTGAGAGCTTGAACGTGTGAAAAACAACAGACTAGCTGGCTGGATCGCCAGATGAAAATAGAAGAAAGAAAGCCAAAAAAAAAATAAAAAAAAGAATGCAGCCAATCGCCAGATGAAAATAGAAGAATGAAAGCCTAAAAAAAAAAAAAATGCAGCCAATCGGTAAGCTGCAAAATAATAAATGATTGAAGGTTGAACTGGATGGACTTGTGTCTTTTTTCAACCTGACTAACTATGTAACTGTTGCTTTCGGGTTTAACACGAATTTAAGGACTCGGATTGGTGAGTTTTTGGTGAATTCCTCAGCAAGTGTATCCGGCAGATGCTGGAGAGTGAAAATATCAATTAATATTTCATAGCAAAATCTGCTGGTAAACAGGCACGGAAAATAGAAAATGTTGTGTCGAGCTGTAACGATCGGTGCCGCTGTCTGCTTTCGGCACGCTGCTACATTGGGGACTATTTATAAAAATACGAGAAAAGGAAACGGGAAGAAAATTACAACTTACCAGATGATATCAAATGAAAAAATCCTGATCTGTGTCAGACATTCGTGAACACAGCTGAGAAGTGCAACAAGCACCAGGATTTACATGATTCTCAGCCAGAACCTCAGGCCAGAAAAGTAGATCCTGACCCTGAATGATGTCTAAACAAAGATGGTGCCGTTCTTCTGGAGAGAAATGCAGGCGAAGGCATTGTCAGGGGCAGTACCGGGACAGGATGTGGAACGGCATTCCCCTCCTCCACTGGTACAACATGCTGTAGAATGAGTTTACTGCCCTCATTCTCCATTCTCCGTCCCCTTGCTTTTCTGCGTCCGGGGCAGCTGCTCCTCCTGCCCACCCCTTGTCCAGGCTCTAGTCAGGGGGGTGTATTGCGATCTCTGTGAGAGGTAATAAATACATTATTAGTAATACATACATTATTTAGCATGCATGCACTAGCTTGATTTTGCCCATAGGATCCATTTACATTTTTGTGATGCGTTACATAGTTACATAGATAGTAGGTGAGGTTGAAAAAAGTCCATCAAGTCCAACCCATGTGTGTGATTATATGTCAATATTACATTGTATATCCCTGTATGTTGCAGTCGTTCAGGTGCTTATCTAATCGTTTCATGAAACTATCGATGCTCCTCGCTGAGACCACCGCCTGTGGAAGGGAACTCCACATCCTTGCCACTCTTACAGTAAAGAACCCTCTACCACTTGCTGAATGCTGCATGTACATTTACGTCGGCAGAATGGCACGGCTAGGCAAATGGGCGTACAGGTACGTCCCTTTGAATTTGCTGCCGTATGGTCACGTGCGTGCCGCGGGTGGGACACGCGCTACCCTGACGGGAGCTCCGTGAGTAGGATCGTGGGTCCCGCGATGTCCGTGGGGATACCCGCGATCGTCTCACGGTGCTGAAGTACTAATGTAAACAAGCATCTCCCCGTTCTACCTAGTGACACTGCCACTGATCATAGCTCCCTGTGATCGGGAGCGGTGATCAGTAAAGTGTCATTCATAGCCACGCCCCCCCCCACAGTTAGAATCACTCCCCAGGACACACTTAACCCCTCCCTAGCTCCCTAGTGGTTAACCCCTTCACTGCCAGTGTCATTTTTACAGTAATCAGTGCAATTTTCTAGCACTGATCGCTGTAAAAATGACAATGGTCCCAAAAATGTGTCAAAACTGTCCGATGAGTCCGCCATAATGTCGCAGTCCCGATAAAAATCGCAGATCGCCGCCATTACTATTTAAAAAAAAAAAAAGAATAATAAAATTGGCATTAAAAAAATAACTATTTTGTAGACGCTATAACGTTTGTGCAAACCAATCAATAAACGCTTATTGCGATTTTTTTTTTTTACTAAAAATTTGTAGAAGAATACGTATCGGCCTAAACTGAGGAGAAAAAATGTATTTTTTATATATTTTTTAGGGATATTTATTATAGCAAAAAGTTAAAAATAATGTGTTTTTTTTTTCAAAATTGTTGCTCTATGTTTGTTTATAGCGCAAAAAATAAAAACCGCAGAGGTTGAAGGAATCTTCCACTTTTTCCATCTGACCACAGAAAATCTGCAGATAATCTATAGGTGTATGGCCAGTTTTATACTCCCTTTACAGTCTGCCCCTCCCCCAACTTGCTGCTCCCTGTCGTATAGTAAATTCCTCATATCCTTACATCTAGGCAGGTTTTGGTTCCATGAAGCAAAAGTGGCCTCTCAAGTCCTTTGCTTCTAAGCCCTTGTACACATGGTCGGAAATTCCGACGGAAAAGGTCAGATCGGACCATGTTGTCGGATAATCCGACCGTGTGTGGGCTACATCGGACTTTTTCCGTCGGAATGTCCGACCAACAAAGTTTGAGAGCTGGATATAAAATTTTCCGACAACATGATCCAATCGTTTGTAGAGAATTCCGATCTGACAAAGTGCCACGCATGCTCAGATCAAATTACGAGACCAAAGCTATTGGCTACTAGCCGCAACGTAGTCCCGTCGCAACGAACGAACGTCATCACGTCACGAACGATCGGATTTTCCGACAACTTTGTCTGACCGTGTATATGCAGCACCAGTTTCGGACAAATTCCGTCGGAAAAAATCCGATGGATTTTGTTGTCGGAAAAAATCCGATGGATTTGGTTGTCGGAATGTCCGACCGTGTGTACAAGGGCTTACAGATCTGAAATCACGGTGCAGCTAGATCCTGGTGAAAGTATCTGAGTATTGTTGGGCTCTTGCCACACTTGGAGTTTTGTACCTACTGAGAATTCGCCAGTAGACATGTGCAATTAGCTTTGTTCCGAAACAAAATTTGGGCGAGTGTTTCGTTATGCGGAAATTTGAATGTATCCAAATTCTGAGTGACGATAATAAGGAAGGTCGACAAATAACGAAATCGAATTTGTCTGAAATAAGTTGAATTTGATTTGAACTTGGAAACGAATATGAAATGGAAACATATTGCAGTTCTTAGATGTGAACAATTCAGCAGCTGCATTTGAATCGAAAAAGAATTTGAATTCGAATTTTCAGAATTCGGTCCAATTGAATTCAATTAAACTGAATCAAATCCAATCCCACTGCCCCCCTCCGAAACTCGCTCATCCATGTCTTTATGGACCTTGCTTTGTGCACTGGTCCCAATGTGGAGGGGGGATTATGGTGGGGGGTTGTTTTTCAGGGGTTGGACTTGGCCCCCTAGTTCCAGTGAATGCACATATTCGCCAGCACACCACCGATCCTCAAATGTTATCCAACAGTTTTTATTGCAGAATGATCACATCACGAGAGAAAGTGCAATGTTTCGGAAGCCTCGCAGGACCCCTTCGTCAGGCATGTCAAGTTCCTCCACCCCAAACTTGCTCATCCATCACGTTCTGAACGAACGGATTGTCCGACAACTTTGTCCGACCGTGTGTATGCAACAGTTTCGGACAAAATCCGGATTTGGTTGTCAGAATGTCCGACCGTGTGTACAAGGGCTTAGTCCGTAGGGTTCAATATTGAGTTGGCCCACCCTTTGCAGCTATAACAGCTTCAACTCTTCTGGGAAGGCCGTCCACAAGGTTTAGGAGTGTGTCTATGGGTATGTCTGACCATTCTTCCAGAAGCGCATTTGTGAAGTCAGGCAGTGATGTGGACCTTCATTCCAAAGGTGTTCTGTTGGGTTGAGGTCAGGACTCTGTGCAGGCCAGTCAAGTTCCTCCACCCCAAACTCGCTCATCCATGTCTTTATGGACCTTGCTTTGTGCGCTGGTCCAAATCATTTGGTGGTAACAGTTTTTGTGGGAACAGTTCTGGGATGACCCCTTCCTGTTCCAACATGGCTGCGCACCAGTGCACAAAGCAAGGTCCATAAAGACATGGATGAGCGAGTTTGAGGTGGAGGAACTTGACTGGCCTGCACAGAGTCCTGACCTCAACCTGATGGAATATCTTTGGGATGAATTAGAGCAGGGACTGCGAGCCAGGCCTTCTCATCCAACATCAGTGCCTGACCTCACAAATGATCTTCTGAAAGAATGGTCAAACATTTCCATAGACACATCTCCTAAACCTTGTGGACGGCCTTCCCAGAAGAGTTGAAGCTGTTAAAGCTGCAAAGGGTGGGCCAACTCAATACTGAACCCTACGGACTAAGACTGGGATGCCATTAACATCCATGTGCGTGTAATGCACTTTTGGTAATATAGTGTATGTGGAAAGGCTCCAAATGGAATTTGCTGATGGCTGCCCAACACTTTATTGATGAAACCTGAATATTTGTCATCCCAAGACAGAGAAATATCTCCTGATCAATGATTGTAATGGGGGGAAACGTGTAACTAGGGCAGGCAAGGGCAAGGTATTGATTAACTGTGTTAAATGCATTATAATTATTCATTGCACCCCAGTGTGTGCAATCTCCGGGGCAGATAGACTGTACACGGGGGGTCACTGCGGGGATACATACCTTGGCTAGAATGCTAAACTGGAGCAAAGAGCAGCATAGCAGAGCTCTGAACAAATGAAAGGCCGGGTGCTAAAGGAAATACTACCACTGCTGACCTCCTTCTAAAAAATACTAGTTTCCTGGCTGTCTCTGGCTTCACTGCTTTCTGAATTACTGACTCAGAACAAGGATGCAGATCTGATTTTCTTTTACCCATTCAAGCTGAACTCGACGTAGCTGCAAAAAAAACTAAAATAAAATGATAGAACCAATGTAATCATTCTGTTTTATTTAATTATTTTGTTTTATGTATTTCATTTAATATTACATTTTATTGAATTTATTAGTAACTTTAACATTCATTTTACTTTTAAATATATTTAAATTTAAATCTTTAATTTAAACATTATTATTTTATTATTATTATTATTATTTGAGTTTAATATAATATTGCATTAAATGCCATAATCATTTTAATATTAAATTACATTCATCTCGTGTACATTTTTAATTAATTTCAATATAAATATTTAAATGCATCATTAAATGTGAATTTTTAAATACATGTAGTGTAAGTACCTTAATTGGAATGAGCCCCTTGTAGTCTCTGTACAGCACAGTGGTGGAGGGGAAAGAAAGAAAACAATCAGTTGTGTTGCAGCACAAGGGGCATGCTGATAGGAGGAGAGAGTGGAGTGGCAGAGAGTGGCATTATTCTAAATGTTTTATTTACATTTTTTTTTTTTTTTAATGTATTTAATTTAATATGACATTTATTTTATTGAATTTAATATTAAAGTATAACTAAAGACAACACTTTTTTTTTTCTTTTTTTTTGATAGAGTGCAGAGGGATTAGAATACTTGTGAGTTCGTATTGCTGTCTGTGCCCCTCATTAAGGAGATACTTCCTATTTGTCCTGTTTACCATTATCATTGAAAGTAAAAGAAAATCCCAAATTTTGGGTTGTCCCCCTTTTAATATTAAAATAATTACATTTTTAAATGTATTTAAATTTAAATATTTAAATACATTTTTTTAACTAATTCAATATAATTTAATATTAAATTTAATGTAATATCAATGTAATTATTAAATTATATTAAAAAATAAATAAATAAATATATATATATATATATATATATATATATATATATATATATACAGTGCCTTGCGAAAGTATTCGGCCCCATTGAACTTTTCAACCTTTTGCCACATTTCAGGCTTCAAACATAAAGATATAAAATTTTTATTTTTTGTGAAGAATCACCAACAAGTGGGACACAATTGTGAAGTGGAACGACATCTATTGGATATTTTAAACTTTTTTAGCAAATAAAAAACTGAAAAGTGGTGCGTGCAAAATTATTCGGCCCCTTTACTTTCAGTGCAGCAAACTCACTCCAGAAGTTCAGCGAGGATCTCTGAATGATCCAATGTTGTCCTAAATGACTGATGGTGATAAATAGAATCCACCTGTGTGTAATCAAGTCTCTGTATAAATGCACCTGCTCTGTGATAGTCTCAGGGTTCTGTTGAAAGCGCAGAGAGCATCATGAAGACCAAGGAACACACCAGGCAGGTCCGTAATACTGTTGTGGAGAAGTTTAAAGCCGGATTTGGATACAAAAAGATTTCCTAAGCTTTAAACACCCCAAGGAGCACTGTGCAAGCGATCATTTTGAAATGGAAGGAGTATCAGACCACTGCAAATCTACCAAGACCTGGCCGTCCCTCTAAACTTTCAGCTCAGACAAGGAGAAGACTGATCAGAGATGCAGCCAAGAGGCCCATGATCACTCTGGATGAACTGCAGAGAACTACAGCTGAGGTGGGAGAGTCTGTCCATAGGACAACAATCGGTCGTACACTGCACAAATCTGGCCTTTATGGAAGAGTGGCAAGAAGAAAGACATTTCTCAAAGATATCCATAAAAAGTCTCGTCTAAAGTTTGCCACAAGCCACCTGGGAGACACACCAAACATGTGGAAGAAGGTGCTCTGGTCAGATGAAACCAAAATCCAACTTTTTGCCCACAATGCAAAACGATATGTTTGGCGTAAAAGCAACACAGCTCATCACCCTCAACACACCATCCCCACTGTCAGACATGGTGGTGGCAGCATCATGGTTTGGGCCTGCTTTTCTTCAGCAGGGACAGGGAAGATGGTTAAAACTGAAGGGAAGATGGATGCAGCCAAATACAGGACCATTCTGGATGAAAACCTGTTGGAGTCTGCAAAAGACCTGAAACTGGGACGGAGATTTATCTTCCAACAAGACAATGATCCCAAACATACAGCAAAATCTACAAAGGAATGGTTCACAAATAAACTTATCCAGGTGTTAGAATGGCCAAGTCAAAGTCCAGACCTGAATCCAATCGAGAATCTGTGGAAAGAGCTGAAAACTGCTGTTCACAAACGCTCTCCATCCAACCTCACTGAGCTCGAGCTGTTTTGCAAGGAAGAATGGGCAAGAATTTCAGTCTCTCGATGTGCAAAACTGATAGAGACATACCCCAAGCGACTTGCAGCTGTAATCGCAGCAAAAGGTGGCTCTACAAAGTATTAACGCAAGGGGGCCGAATAATTTTGCACGCCCCACTTTTCATTTTTTTATTAGTTAAAAAAGTTTCAAAAATCCAATAGATTTTGTTCCACTTCACAATTGTGTCCCACTTGTTGGTGATTCTTCACAAAAAATTAAAATTTTATATCTTTATGTTTGAAGCCTGAAATGTGGCAAAAGGTTGAAAAGTTCAAGGGGGCCGAATACTTTCCCAAGGCACTGTATATGTATACACCTGACACCCACCTGACATGTTGCGCCCTTACCGGACTTTCTCAAAGCCTCTTTGAGAAAGTCCAGTAAGGACGCAACGCGTCAGTCCTTCACGCTAGCCGGTGACTAGGCTCCATCTTGAATTTCATCTTTGTCGATAGACATCTGTGGATCTCTGTATTCAATATGCATATGCACTTCGGAAACTTTGTGTGAGTGAGATTTTACTTTATTTAAATATTTTATTTATTTAACCCCTTGCCGACCAGCCGCCGTCACTTTTACTGTGGCAGGTCAGCACGATCCCGCGAGCCATCGTAGCTATAGGTTGGCACACAGGATCGGGATAGCAGGTGCGCGTGCGCCGCCGGAGGCACGCACCCGCTGCACAGCGGGGGTGCCAGTGCTCGTGGCTGATGATCGCTACGAATGCTGGCCGCGAGCACGAGAGGCAGAACAGGGAAGTGTGTGTGTAAACACGCAAATCCCTGTTCTGTTCTGGGAGGCGTGACAGATCGGGAGTTCCTATTAGCTAGGAATCACGATCCGATCCGATCAGTCCCCTCCCCCTACAGTTAGAAATGCACGCAAGGAACACAGTTAACCCCTTGATAGTCCCCTAGCATTAACCCCTTCCCTTCCAGTGACATTTACACACTAATCAGTGCATTTTTATAGCACTGATCACTGTATAAATGCCAATGGTCCCAAAAATGTGTCAAACGTGTCCGATGTGTCCGCCATAATGTTAAAGTCCCGATAAAAAGATCACCGCCGTTAATAGTAAAAAAAATAAAAATAAATAAAAATGCCATAAATCTATCCCCTATTTTGTAGACGCTATAACTTTTACGCAAACCAATCAATATACGCTTGTTGCGATTTTTATTTACCAAAAATATGTAAAAGAATATATATCAGCCTAAACTGAGAAAAATTTAGCTCTTTTTTTAAAAAAAATGGGGATATTTATTACAGCAAAAATGACAAAATATTACGCTTTTTTCAAAATTGACGCTCTTTGTTTGTTTCTAGCACAAAAAGTAAAACCAGCAGAGGCGATCAAATCCCGCCAAAAGAAAGCTCTATTTGTGAGGAAAAAAGGACGTCAATTTTGTTTGGGTGCAACGTCGCACGACCGCGCAATTGTCAGTTAAAGCGACACAGTGCCGAATCAAAAAAAAAAAAAGGCCGGCCATTCAGCAGCCAAATCTTCCGGGGCTGAAGTGGTTAATAAATATTGAAGCATTTTACACGATGAGGCTTTCCTTGTGCTTCTACCTTATGAGCGCATGTTGTGCCAGAAAGAGGATCTAACTACTGGGGACATTTTTTCTGCTTAAAGGGGTTGTAACGCTTCGTTTTTTATTTTCGAAATAGGTTCCTTTAAGCTAGTGCATTGTTGATTCACTTACCTTTTCCTTAGATTTCCCTTCTAAATGTTTTTTTTTCTTTGTCTGAATTTCTCACTTCCGGTTTCTCCTCAGTAAACTTCACACCATCATCCGAGCGGTGTTTAGTCAGCCAGAACAGCTTACTGAACAGCTTACTGAGGAGGAACAGGAAGTGAAAAATAAACTTCACACCATCATCCGAGCGGTGTTTAGTCAGCCAGAACAGCTTACTGAGGAGGAACAGGAAGTGAAAAATTCAGACAAAGAAAACATAGAAAAAAAAAACATTTAGAAGGGAAATCGAAGGAAAAGGTAAGTGAACCAAGAATGCACTAGCTTAAAGGAACCTATTTAGAAAAATAAAAAAACAAACCTTTACAACCCCTTTAAGTACTGTTTGACCTCCACTCTAGCAGTGGGGTCCATCTTGTAAAGGTGAGGAGACACCCATCTGGGCACGGTGGTGGCAAAATTGTGGTGGATCCCGGTGAGGAGTAAAAAATTAGCCTTAATATGTGGACACTGGATTATTGGGATTGCTTGAAGATTTTATCACGTTTGTTTCGCAATTTACTGTATATATATTGAGTGCTTCTGGCTTTTATGCACTTTCATTGAGTAATAAAAAAATAAAAAGACTTTCATTTGTACATTCACTTTTTTTTTTTGCTGCACTTTATTGGTATAGTAGTGTGAGTTTTACGTGTTTTTTTTTTTTTTTTTTTATGTGGTTTTGATTAATTTTGTTTATGTGCCCCCATTCTGTGGAGCGCTTCACTTCAGGTTACTCATAAAAAAATTAATTAAAAAAATAATAATAATAGCAGACAGGGAGATAATTAGACTGATTAGGTTAAACTAAGGGTTAATAAGAATTTAATTAGGAATACTTTTTTTTTTTTTTTTTTAATGTGGAACTTTACCCACAACAACTTGATAAAAAAGAATGTTCTTTAGCAAGGAACAGGCATTCTACATTAATCTTAATGATACCAAAATCAGTATGTTCTGTACATTGTCTCCAGCATTGCTCCTGTTTCTACTTGCTGGAGGCTTTCATCTTGCTGAAGCTCAGAGCCCCCTGAGCAGCAGTAATTTTTTAGGCGGACAGCAGATCGACCTCTACATTTTTGGCACGGTGCAAGAAAAAAAAAGAGAGCAAATGAGCATGTGCAGAGCAAGATGAGACAGTGTATTACTGGAATTTAAACAGTAAAGACACATATTTTTCATGTTTTGCATAACTATACCTGCAAAAAAGGGACCATCCTGAAGTGATCTATCAGGACTTAATTCTCTGATTAAATTTACACTTGAATTTTTCTTCTTTTAACTTGTAAGTTTTCTTTAAAGTGATATAAACACACACTGTATAATTGACATTGGTCCCATCTATCTCTGTACATGGATGATGGCGCTGTAATTATTTTAACCACTTCACGCAAATTAACGTACCCGTACGTCGGTACTTTGATGTTAACCACTTCCCACCCGGCCAATGCATATATACGGCCGGGTGGGAGCCGTCTACTCCTGATAGGACGTTCAGGAACGTCCTTCAGGAGTAGCGGGATCGCGCGCGCGCGGGATCGCGCGTGCCCGCGCAGCGGCGCGATCCCGATGTGCTCGTGTCACCCGGACACGGCACATCTCAGATCGGCAGGAGGGCTCTGTGATTGGCCCTCCTGATCACATGACGGCCGTGTCCAATCACGGCCGTCATGTGATGTAAACAAACAGCCGGTTGCTAGGCAATCGGCTCTCCTCTCCTCACACGGAAGTCACCGCTGAGGAGAGGAGAGCAGAACGCTGCAGCCGGCTGATGATCAGTGAGTATGGGCTGCTTTTTACAGCTTTTTACTCACTGATCATCAGTGTAGTGTAAACAAACAACACACCACACAGTACAAACACAGTCCCCACATATGTCCCCAAAACACACATGTCCCCAAAACATACATGTCCCCAAATAATAAAAACACATGTCCCTAATAATAAAAACATGTCCCCCACATATGTCCCACTAAAATCACATGTCCCAATGATTATCTGCACACATATGTACATGATCATTTGCGTACATATGTCCCTGATCACACAAACCAATTATTATACACTTAACGGAATTTTTTTTACCAAAAACATGTAGCAGAATACATTTTGGCTTAAATTTATGACAAAATGTGATTTTATTGGATTTCTTTTCAAATAGAAAAAATAAAATATTGTTTTTTTTCCAAATTTCCACTTTTTTTGCGCTTATATCGCAAAAAAAAAAAAAACAGAGTCGTGAATAAATAACACCAAAATAAAGCTCTATTTGTGCGAACAAAATGATAACAATTTCATTTGGGTACAGTGTAGCATGACCGCGCAATTGTCACTGAAAGCGCTAGAGCGCTGAAAGCTGAAAATTGGGCTGGGAAGGAAAGGGGTGAAAGTGCCTTGTATTGTAGTGGTTAAATAGCGGGGTTATGGCAGCAGCTAGCTGCCATAACCCCATGTTTTCAGTAACGGTGTGCATTTCTCTTTCAGATAAAAGTGGTCTCATCGGCGGATTCGCTACAAGATCACTTTTATCGTGGACGGGAGAGGGCCGCCCCCTCCCACCGTGCTCTGGTCATCTCTGCTACTTACCGGAGCCGTCGGTAGTGGCGGAGACGATCGCGTGAAAGCGATGTGCAAATTGCCTTTTACTAACCTTTGTGTGAAAATATGAGTTTCTTCCCATGCTGATCCCCTTGCTTCTTTACTTTCTGTGTATCTGTCATGGATTTCATTGGTTCTACACTTATTCTGAGTTATGCTTCGTACACACGATTGGATTGTTGGCCAACAAAACCGTGGAATTTTGTCCGAAGGGTGTTGGCACAAACTTGTCTTGCATACACACGGCCACACAATTGTTGGCCAACAATTACAGGTAGTAAAGGTAGTGACGTACTTCGTGTTTTTTTTAGCTCTTTAGCGCCACCCTTTGGGCTCCTTCTGCTAATTTCGTGTTAGTAGAAGTTTGGTGAGTGTTGATTCGCGATTTTCAGTTTGCGCTTTTAATTTCGTTTCTGAACAGAAGTTCGTCAACCAGACATGTTTCGGAATCGGAGGAGATAACGTGTTATTTATTATTGGCCTTGGAGTTATTGCTTTGACATTATTTTTTTGGTTGAATAATGATTTGATTTGGTATATTTTCTATATTTTTGGATGCATAGAATGCACTTTTTGGTTAAGTTCTATTGGCAGATAGCATGTCTAATTTTATTTTAATTTTTTTAATGCACAATAAAAAAAAATTGTGTAGATTGTGTAAAATTGTGTAAAATTGTGTGTATTGTGTAGAATAACATTTGGCTATGTGTTTTCCTTCAAATGACAGTTTGGGAGTAGGCAGTTACCTTTATAAAATACAATGTAAAATTAACAAGGGACACCAACATAGTTGCATCTTTGATCTTAAAAACTATGGTGTTGTGGTAACTTGCACAAATAAAAAAAACAAAAACAAAAAAAAAAAACACATAATAATATTATTCTTGAGATCACTAGAAAAAAAAGCCTTTGAAAATGTGTTTGCAATAACTCCATCAGTATCACCAGCAAAGCAGCTTCATTATTATCCCATTAAAGCGGAGGTCCACCCTAAAGTGGACCTTCCGCTCATTGGAACCCTCCCCCCCTCCGGCGCCACAATTGGCACCTTTCAGGGGGGAGGGGGGTGCAGGTACCTGTACAGTACAGGTATCTGCACCCACTTCCGGGATAGCTCTCTGCGGAAAGGGGCGTAGATCTACGCCCCTTTCCGAAAGTCTCCCGCTGCCTGCTGGGAAACACACAGATCCCAGAGGCAGCGGGTCCATCCTTATTGCGCAGCGCGACTCGCGCATGCGCAGTAGGGAACCGGGAAATGAAGCCGAAAGGCTACACTTCCTGATTCCCATACCCAAGATGGCGGCGGCAGCACCCGAGAGACGATCGAGAGATCGGCTTCGGGTGCCGACATCGCGGGCGCGCTGGGCGGGTAAGTGTCCTTATTTTAGAAGTCAGCAGCTGCTGTATTTGTAGCTGCTGGCTTTTAAAAAAAAAAAACGGCGGAACTCCCGGCGGACTCCCGCTTTAAAGAAGAAGAGAATTGTGCGCAGCATTTGGAGATTTCATAATTTGCCGCGTCACGAATGTTAATTCTCTATTATGAACGCTAGTTTACAAGACCGACCGCTTCCGGCTCATCCTTGCTTCCGAGCATGCGTGTTTGTACCTTAGACTTTTGTCCGACGGACTTGTGTACACATGCTTGGAAAGTCCGACAACAGACATTTGTTGGCGGAAAATTTGAAAACCTGCCATCCAACATTTGTCCGCGGAAAATCTGACAACAAATGTCCGATGGAGCGTACACACGGTCAGATTTACCGCCAACAGCCTGTCATCACACAATTCCTGGCGGAAAGTCCGATCGTGTGTACGCGGCTTTAGTGATTCAGAAAGTTCTGAAGCCAGTGGTCCAGCATGAGACAGTCCACAAGCATCTTCTGTGGATGTATTTATCTCTATACAGACCCACACACATGCAAAATTTACTTATGGCAGCAGCCTGCGTGGATTGCTGCAGAGTTTTTCATTGCGTTGGAAATGGCTGAAGAAAGGTGGGAAGCTGAAAAAAAAAACATGATTTCAATGACAATAGACAGTTCAGCCACAGAAACACGATTTCTTTGTAGGACTCCAAGGATAAATGCAATACTTGGATTTCTTGACCTTGCCATTAAAGTCGTGTACTGGTGTATATGTCGTGCCTTCTAGCAGTATACTGCTTTCAAGGCTGTAGTAGAGAAGATGTACAGGAGTGTATTGTACTTTTTTTCCCTTCCTTATCTTGTTGTTTGCACTTGTCACAGTACTTGAGTTTTTTAAAGGGAATGTGTAACGGTTTTTGTACCTATATTTTTTTATTTTATTTATTACAGCCAGAGCATAAATGCCAACTGTCCTTGATTTGCCAGGACAGTCCCATGTCCCGGCCTTCTGTCCTGCTGATGCGGTGTCCCGGAATCACAGCATCAACCTTATTTGAGTTATTGTACATGCACAGTAACTTAAAAAGACATTAACTGCAGGGATCTGGTCTGCATATTTGGTGGTCGGGTCTGGGTGGCCCACCCATGAAGCGAGTGTGATGGGCAGCTCCTGTACGTACAGTCTCTTGAAAAAGTATTCATACCCCTGGACATTTTCCACATTTTGTTATGTGACAGCCTAAAACGTAAATGTATTTTATTGGGGTTTTATGTGATAGACCAACACAAAGTGGCACATAATTGTGAAGCGGAAGGAAAATGATAAATGGTTTTCAATTTGTTTTACAAATAAATATGTGAAAAGTGTGGGGTACATTTGTATGGCGCCCCCCGGAGTCAATACTTTGTAGAACCGCCTTTCTCTACAATTACAGCTGCAAGTCTTTTTGAGAATGTCTCTACCAGCTTTGCACATCTAGAGAGGGACATTTTTGCCCATTTTTCTTTGCAAAATAGCTCAAGCTCTGTCAGATTGGATGGAGAGCGTCTGTGAACAGAAACTTTCAAGTCTTGCCACAGATTCTCAGTTGGATTTAGGTCTGGACTTTGACTGGGCCATTCTAACACATGGATATGCTTTGATCTAAACCATTCCATTGTAGCTCTGGCTGTATGTTTAGGTTCGTTGTCCTGCTGGAAGGTGAACCTCAGCCCCAGTCTCAAGTCTTTTGCAGAGATAAACAATAAATGTAGCGCTATAAAAGTGTAGTGAACATATGTGACAAGTATGTGAAAAGAAAATCAAAGAAATCCAAAATAAAAAATATATACAAAAAAGTCATTAAAGTGAAGTGAAATGTAGTGTTTCACACGATGTAAAAACAGCAAAGTGGTCTTGAGGACGTCTCAAAGCACTGAGTTCTAAGCAAAAAGGAACAAGATGGATACTCTTACCAGAACCATAAGGTCATACGGGCATCAAGCAATGGACGAATCCACGCAGGTCTAACAGCCGTTAGCCCTTGTACACACGGCCGGACATTCTGCCAACCAAAGTCCGACGGATTGTGTCCGAAACTGTTTCATACACACGGTCGGACCAAGTTGTCGGAAAATCCGATCGTTCAGAACGTGGTGACGTTATTTCGTTACGACGGGACTACGTTCAGGCTAGTAGCCAATAGCTTTGGTGTAGGAATTTGATCTGAGCATGCGTGGCACTTTGTCCGATCAAAATACTCTACACATGATCGGAGTATGTCCGATCGGACCAGTTTGTCGGAAAATATTTCCAACAAGTTGGAAAATTGGGTCCGACGGATATTCCGACGGAAACAGTCCGATGCATACCACACACAGTCGGATTATCTGACAAAACGGTCCGATAGGACACATTCCGTTGGAATCTCCGACCGTGTGTACAAGGGCTTAGAATTACTGTAGGTCTTCCGATCAGAGGAAAGATGGTCTGTATCCTCCACAGGGTTCCAACGTCTCCAGCGTTTCAGTAGGATGGACGGAAGAGATTCAACTCCAACCACAAGCCAGAATAATAGGCAAGGCCAAGCGGTTACGTCACTTTCATCAGTATTTTGCAGACTCTAATGCCGCGTACACACGATCTGACTTTTCAACAGACTAGGTCCAACGGAATGAATCCATTGGATATTACGATCGTGTGTGGGCTCTATGTGGGGGGCTCTATACTAGGGTTGCCACCTCATCCCTTTAAACCCAGAAACATATGAATTACACAGGTTCTGTGGCTGATTAACCACTTCCCACCCGGCCAATGCATATATAAGGCCGGGTGGGAGCCGTCTACTCCTGATAGGCCGTTCAGGAACGTCCTTCAGAAGTAGCGGGATCGCGCGTGCGCGTGCCTGCGCAGCAGCGTGATCCCGATGTGCTCGTGTTACCCGGACACGGCACATCTCAGATCGGCAGGAGGGCTCTGTGATTGGCCCTCCTGATCACATGACGGCCGTGTCCAATCACGGCCGTCATGTGATGTAAACAAATAGCCGGTTGCTAGGCAATCGGCTCTCCTCTCCTCACACGGAAGTCATCGCTGAGGAGAGGAGAGCAGAATGCTGCAGCCGGCTGATGATCAGTGAGTATGGGCTGTTTTTTACAGCTTTTTACTCACTGATCATCAGTCTAGTGTCAACACACAACACACCACACAGTACAAACACAGCCCCCACATATGTCCCCAAAACACACATGTCCCCAAAACATACATGTCCCCAATAATAAAAACATGTCCCCCACATATGTCCCACTAAAATCACATGTCCCAATGATTATCTGCACACATATGTACGTGATCACCTGCACACATATGTACATGATCATTTGCGTACATATGTCCCTGATCACACAAACCAATTATTATACACTTAACGGAATTTTTTTTTACCAAAAACATGTAGCAGAATACATTTTGGCTTAAATTTATGACAAAATTTGATTTTATTGGATTTCTTTTCAAATAGAAAAAAGAAAAGCAGCACAGTGATATACGGAGGGCAGGGGCTGGCTCAGTTAACTGATTGGTTAATAGAACTGCTCTGCATTCTATCAACCAATCAGTTAACTGGGGCAGGTCCCGCCCTCTGTCCATCCCTTTGCTGCACTTCCGATGTCATCTGCTGTGCTGTGTCCTGTGTAAGGTAAGACAGGGAAGAGGGCACTGTTGTGAAGGAGGGAGTGGGAAAGTTTTAGAAACTGAAAGGAATGAGGAGGGGTGATATAAAAGGGAGGCAGGGCAGGAATGTGAAGGGGGGTTCTACAAAGGGGGTGAGGACAGGAATGTAAAGGAGGTGCCATAAAGGGGCTGAGGACAGGTTTAAATTTTAAAACTGGCTACTTGGTCATCTTCCGTACTATGTCGCATTCGCAGTCTGGTCATCTCCTGTAGTCGCATTCGCAGTCTGGTCATCTCCTGTAGTCGCATTCGCAGTCTGGTCATCTCCTGTAGTCGCATTCGCAGTCTGGTCATCTCCTGTAGTCGCATTCGCAGTTTGGTCATCTCCTGTAGTCGCATTCGCAGTCTGGTCATCTCCTGTAGTCGCATTCGCAGTCTGGTCATCTCCTGTAGTCGCATTCGCAGTCTGGTCATCTCCTGTACTATGTCACATTCGCAGTCTGGTCATCTCTTGTAGCATGTCGCATTTGCAGTCACTGTATTTTATGTGAAATATATATATATATATATATATATATATATATGCATATGAGTGTATCTTTTTTTTTTTTTTTTTGGTGGGGGAGTGGATCTTGGGTGGGAGTTCCCACACTTTTTTCCCCAGGACTTGACCCCTGGTTGCAACCCTACTCTATACTGTAAGTGGGCTCATGTTTTGAAATAGTCTCCAATTCTGCCATCCTCACCTTGAATTCAATATGAAGTGATAACCAGAATAAGCCAGTCAAACCTAAAACGTTCTTGAACTTGCTCCACAAAGGCAATCTTGAAAGAAACAGGCGGGATGCCATGGCTAACCACTTTCTGAAAATGCTAAAGGCTTGGCTTCCATTGCGATCATCCAGCTTGTGTGCCTTCTAAATGACTAACCAGCAAGCAAGATCAGAATTCCTGATCTGCATACGTATTTATACATTTGGTGACTCAACCAGCTCCTGAAGTTAGAGGATAACCATGACGTCAAGGCCACTATCTTTTCCAGACGCTCAACAAGGGCACATCCTCTTGTTTTCTTTATTGACAAGTTCCCCTAATAAATGACCCACCGGTGACCGCTTTAAATAATGTCCCCAATGCACAGCATAAATCATGTGGGAGGAAGCGTAATAAATGCGGCATAAATCTGGAGTTTATGGTCAGACTAACACGGCATATTTACAGCGTCTCACTTAGGTATTGTGAAAGCCAAGATTACGGTATAAAACATTCTACAAGTGAAGCTTATCCATTACACATTTATTATTACTAAATGTCCTTTGCATGCATTTGCTTTTGAATTTGAATTTGATTTTAAATTACCTAATGTTACTTCTTTGTAAAAATACATACTCCGCACTTGCTGACTTAACCACTTTCAGACCGGACTATTTTGCTGGCTTAAGACCAGACCACTTTTTGCGATTCGGCACTGCGTTGCTTTAACTGACAATTGCGTGGTCTTGCGACGTGGCTCCCAAACAAAATTGACATCCTTTTTTTCCCACAAATAGAGCTTTCTTTTGGGGGTATTTGATCACCTCTGTGGTTTTTATTTATTGCGCTATAAACAAAAATAGAGTGCCAATTTTGAAAAAAACGCATAATTTTTTTACTTTTTGTTATAATAAATATCCCCCAAAAATATATAAAAAAACTTTTTTTCCCTCAGTTTAGGCCGATACGTATTCTTCTACATATTTTTGGTAAAAAAAAACGCAATAAGCGATTATTGATTAGTTTGCGCAAAAGTTATAGCGTTTACAAAATAGGGGATAGTTTTATGGTATTTTTATTAATATTTTTTTTTTTTTACTAGTAATGGCGGCGATCAGTGATTTTTATTGTGACTGCGACATTGTGGCGGACACATCGGACATTTTTGACACATTTTTGGGACCATTGTCATTTATACAGCAATCAATGCTATACAAATTCCTGTGTAAATGACACTGGCAGTGAAGGGGTTAACCAGGGGGTGGCAGTGTAGGGGTTAAGTGTTCCTAGGGGCGTGTTACTAACTGTTGGGGGTTGGGCTTTGTGTTAGTGAACACTGATCTCTGCTCCAATCACATGGAGCAGAGGTCAGCGTTACTTGTTGCTAGGCAGAACGGGGAGATGCTGTTTACAACGGCATCTCCCCGTTCAGCCTCCCCGTGAGACGATCGTGGGTATCCCTGTGGCGATCGAGTCCGCGGGACCTGCGACCGGACTCACGGGGGTCCCGACGGGCGCGCACGCGATGGCAGGGCGGCATTTAAAAATGGACGTACCTGTACGCCAATATGCCTGCCCGTGCCATTCTGCCGACGTACATCCGCGTGTGCCGGTCGGGAACTGGTTAAAGAGGAAGTAAACCCTGATGGGTTTTTCATCCTTTCTTCTCCTCTGCAAATTCTAGGCATAATGTGCTATTATGCAAGGCCAAGTTGAACTTCCAGCGGTTACAGCACAAAAAGGTGAAGGTTCTGGAGTGGTCACCACATCGAGCCACTCTGGGGAGATCTCAAATGAGAGGTTCATGCAAGACGACCAAAGACTTTGCATGACCTGGAGGCATCAGCTTAGCTATACCACCTGCAAGAATTTGGGGGCCTCAAAGACAACTTGCATCTTTTCCAGTCTTCCTTCCGGGGCTACAGACTACGGCTGTGTGAATGGCCGGCGCCATGTGACGTCACTCCCGCACATTGCACGTGGGAGATGCCAGTAGTGGCTAGAGATGTGAAGGCCCGGAAAAAAAAAGGTTTTTTTTCATTTTTTTTCCTGAAGGCTTTTTTGTTTTGTTTTTTCCAAAAATTGGAAACATTGAAAAAAGAAAAAAAATTGAGGAATATTTTATTTTAACATGATGAATAAAATATTTTAAGAGAGGGTGTTTAAATACTTTCCAAATCATTTCTAAAAAAAATGTATGTCAGATTGTTCTAATTTCTGTGCACTGAGTGAGGACAAGCAAGTCCTAGGTAACAAACTGAACCCTCCAATGCAAGAACAGTATGCATTTCTTCCTTTAGGAGGTGCTGTGCTGCTATTGTAACAAGAAAAAGGTTTCAGTTTTACGTTTGCATGTTAGTGGGGTTTGTTTGGTTTGTTCTGTCCTCTTCACTAGGCCTCAAAAAGCATTGGAAGAAAATACAGAGCATCAAAAAGGACCTGAAAGTATATACTTAATTAATAAAGGTAAAGTCGCGTACACACGGGCGGACTGTATGGCCAAATTAGTCCGTCGAAACACATTTCAGCGGACAGTCCGCTCGTGTGTGGGCTTCAGCGGACTTTTTCAGCGTGCAGTCTGGCGTACTAAGTATTTCTGAATTTCTGTAATACTGTCCGTCATACTTTGGTTTCAGCGGACAATCCGCTCGTCAGTAGGCTAGTTCGACGGACTAAGAATGGCGCATGCTCAGGAAGGATTTACACGGCGAAAGGTTGCATTGCTGTGTATTGGACTTCCTATTTCTAGTCCCGTCGTACGTGCCGTACACGTCATCGCGCAAGCTTTCAACGGACTGTTTGTGCATCCGTGTGTGGTCAAGTCCGTTCATTCGAAAGTAGGACGGACTGTCCGTCGGATTGTATGGCGGACTAAGTAGGCCATACAATCCGCCCGTGTGTACGCGGCTTAAGAGTTTACATTTATCTGATTCTGAATCCAGAAAATTGAATCATTTAGCTATATTAGTTTATCTTTATAAACTTTTGTGTAAATAATAATTTAATTATCAGTAATCTGGTTCTTCCCCCACACACAACTATAGATTAGTGTCTTCTTGCAAAGTAGTCATTTTTCTTGTTTTTATTTCCTACTCCCCTCAGAAAAATGGTGAGACCAACATCTAGCATATGGAGGCATTTTCACATTACAAGTTCTTCTGAAAAGAAAAATGTGATTTGCAAATATTGTCAGATGAAATATGCATTTCCAAATGCTACCAGGATGACAAAACACATTCTTGTATGTAACAAGTGTCCTGTAGATATTAAAGGGTTGTAAAGCTTCATTTTTTGTTTTC
The DNA here is from genome assembly GCF_037356315.1 of Lithobates pipiens. NCBI lineage: Eukaryota > Metazoa > Chordata > Amphibia > Anura > Ranidae > Lithobates > Lithobates pipiens. The sequence goes on from NW_027507764.1 coordinate 45,081,551, forward strand.
TAAATAGGTTCCTTTAAGCTAGTGCATTGTTGGTTCACTTACCTTTTCCTTCGATTTCCCTTCTAAATGTTTTTTTTTCTTTGTCTGAATGTCTCACTTCCTGGTTCTGCTCAGTAAACTTCACACCATCATCCGAGCGGTGTTTAGTCAGCCAGAACAGCTTACTGAACAGCTTACTGAGGAGAAACAGGAAGTGAGAAATTCAGACAAAGAAAACAAATAAAAAAAACATTTAGAAGGGAAACCAAAGGAAAAGTGAACCAACAATGCACTAGCTTAAAGGAACCTATTTAGAAAATAAAAAACAAACCTTTACAACCCCTTTAAAGAATCCTTCATGGATCGAAGTGAAGAGGACAATGATGACAATGAATGTCTCCTAAACGGAGCGCGTGTAGGAGATATTTACTGTACCTATAGGTAAGCCTTATTCTAGCCAGCAAAACCCATTTCTTCATATTCATCTGTAGGCCATAACAGAATGGCACAATGACAACAAGTAAACCAATGAAATGCCCCCTGTTCCAAAGTCTGCATCCCCTTCGTTCCTAATACTGTGTATTGCCCCCTTTCACATCAATGACACCGTGCTGTCTTTTGTAATAGTTGTCTTTGAGGCCCCCAAATTCTTGCAGGTGGAATAGCTAAACTGATGCCATGGCATAGAAAAATGCCTCCAGGTCATGCAAAGTCTTTGGTCGTCTTGCATGAATCTCTCACTTGAGATCTCCCCAGAGTGGCTCGGTGTGGTGGCCACTCCAGAACCTTCACCTTTTTGTGCTGTAACCACTGGAGGCTCAACTTGGCCTTGTGCTTAGGGTCATTGTCTTGCTGGAAAGTCAAGAGCGTCCCGTGCGGAGCTTTCATGCAGAAGAATGCAAATTGTCTGCCAGTATTTTCTGATACCAATGCTGCTTTCATCTTGCCATCAATTTTCACAAGAATCCCCATGCCTTTAGAGCTCACACACAAAAAACATTTGTGAGCCACCTCCATGCTTCACAGTGGGGATGGTATTCTTGTCGCTATAGCCATGTTGACCCTTCTCCAAACATAGCCAGAAGCTATGAGGTGCTTCAAGGTGTTGACGGGTATATTGTAAAAGTGCTTTTTTGTAGAATTCATGCAGTAAAGGCTTCTTTCTGGCAACTTAACCATTTTTTATTCAGGTATTGCTGTATTGTGCTCCTTGAAACAACCACATTGTCTTTTTCCAGAGTAACCTGTAGTTCTCCTAAGGTTACCTGTGAGTTTTTTTCTTTGTATCCCAAACAATTCCTCTGGCAGTTGTGGCTGAAATCTTTCTTGGTCTGCCTGACCTTGGCTTGGTATCAAGAGATCCCCAAATTTTCAACTTATTAAGTGATTGAACAGTACTGACTGGCATATTCAAGGCTTTGAATATCTTTTTATATCCTTTTCCACCTTTATAAAGTTCCATTACCTTGTTACTCAAGCCTTTTCACAGTTCTTTTCTGCTCCCCATGGCTCAGTATTTAGCCTGCTCCCTGAATCCGTGTGAGAGCTAACAAACTCCTTGACTATTTATACACAGACACTAATGCCCCATACACACAGTCGGACATTCCGACCACAAAATCCATCAGATTTTTTCCAACGGATTTTGTCCGAAAATTGTCTTGCATACACACAGTCGCACAAAGTTGTCGGAAAATCCAATTGTTCGGAACGAGGTGACGTAAAACAAATACGATGGGACTACGTAGAGGCCAGTAGCCAATAGCTTTCGTCTCGGTAAACTCTGAGCATGCGCGGCACTTTGTGCGTCGGAATTCTCTAAACACGATCGGAAAAAGTCCGATCGGATTTTGTTGTCGGAAAATTTTAGATCCAGCTCTCAAATTTTTTTCCGACAGAAAAAGTCAGAGCCCACACACGATTGGATTTTCCGACATAATCCAGTCAGACTTTTTACGTTGGAATTTCCGATCGTGTGTATGGGGCATTATAGCAATTGAAAAAGCCACAGATGTGGGAAATTGACCTTTAATTGCCATTTTAACCTGTGTGTGCCACCTTCTGTGTCTGTACCAATGCCAAACATCCCAGGGGATGGAAACCTTTTTATCAGGGCCATTTGGGGGATTTCTGTTAGCATTATGTTTTAAAAAGGAGCCAAACAACTATGTGATAATAAATGGCTTGGTATGATCACTATCCTTGAATAAAAGACATTTTTTTGGCATGATCAGTCATATTTTCAATACAAATGCCAACTTTTCATGATGTCTGCCAGGGGATGCAAACTTTTGAGCACAACTGTGATGTTATTAAAAAAAAAATATCTATCCCTTTCGATCTGTAGCAGCTGTAGTTTTCTGTGAAATTAATTGCAATATGGAAACACAGATGGTGTACGGAACGCCCCCAGAAATGTCATTTTCTGCTTGTGTGATTGGCTCACTGTGTTTCTCAGCAGTCTGCACTAAGATACAAATTACATTTTAAGCTTCCTCTGCAAAGGGAATTTCAGTTGTGGCGAGATGCTCCCCAAGGATTAAATACTTCTAAAGGGATCTAGACACTATACAATATTTTATCATCAGAACACTGAGAGTGCACCAGGTGATTACTGTGAGCCAGACCCTCCTATTTAGAATCAAAGGACATAATAAAACAAACAACTATTTCTTCAAAAGGTAGGAATCTGCTACAAATCATCTGTGCAGGGTTTTGGGGATACAGGTTTTTAGTTTACCTCTTTTTTTTTTTTTTTCTTTTTTGGTTGAATTTGATAGACGTGTCTTTTTTTTCAGCCTAATTATGAACCTCAGTAACATTGCATGCATAACATGCGTTATGAGTCACCCAAGAAAAAACAGTGGGTCCCGTCAAAATAAAGTGACAGGGGGTCTCCCGTCATTCTCAACATGAGCCAGGACACCAAACAAGTCAAGTCCCACCTCATGTAGTTCACCGCTGCAGATGAAGGTACTACAGTAGAATCAGGAAAAGCGTAGTCTAGACTAGGGATGAGCCGAACACCCCCCCCGGTTCGGTTCGCACCAGAACTTTCGAATGGACCCCAAATTCGTACGAACGTTAGAACCCCATTGAAGTCTATGGGACTCGAACGTTCGAAATTAAAAGTGCTAATTTTAACGGCTAATATGCAAGATACTGTCCTAAAAAGGGTTTGGGGACCTGGCTCCTGCCTCAGGGGACATGGTTCAATGCAAAAAAAAGTTTTAAAAACGGCCGTTTTGGCGGGAGCACTGATTTTAATGACGATTAAAGTGGGAAAAAAAAGTGAAATATTCCTTTAAATATGGTGCCTGGGGGGTGTCTGTAGTATGCCTGTGAAGTGCCACGTGTTTCCCGTGTTTAGAACAGTCCCTGCACAAAATGACATTTAACGGAAATAACGTCATTTAAAGCTGCTTGCGGTTTTAATGTTATATCTGGTTCCTGCAATATGGTTGAAAATCATTGAGAAAAATTGCATGGGTAGCCCTCCCTGCCCATTACCAGCCCCTTTGGGACTTGTACGCATATTAAGGGGAACCCCGTACCCATATTAAAAAAAGGAAATGCGTGTGGCCCCCAGGCCCTATATACTCAGAACAGCAGTATACAGGCGGTGCAAACAAGACAGGGACTGTGTAGGTTTGTTGTGTTAAGTTGAATCTGTTTGTAATTTTCAACTGGTACATTTTTAACCACTTGCTTACTGGGCACTTAAACCCCCCTCAGTCCCAGACCAATTTTCAGCTTTCAGCACTGATGCCCTTTGAATGACAATTGCGCAGGCATACAACACTGTACCCAAATGAAATTTTTATCATTTTTTTTTTTCCACAAATAGAGCTTTCTTTTGGTGGTATTTAATCACAGCTGGTAGTTTTATTTTTTGCTAAACAAACAAAAAAAGATGCAAAAAAAAAAAAAAAAATCATGTTTAATAGTTTGTTATAACATTTTGCAAACAGGTCATTTTTCTCCTTCATTGAATTGCGCTGATGAGGCGGCACTGATAGGCTGCACTGGTGGGCACTGATAGGCTGCACTGGTGGGCACTGATAGGCTGCATTGGTGGGCACTGATAGGCACTGATAGGCATAGTTAAGGCGGCACTAATAGGCACAGATAAGGCGGCACCGATGGGCACAGATAAGGTGGCACTGATGGGCAAAGACGGGCACAGATAAGATGGCACGGATGGGTGGCACAGATGGGTGGCACTAAGGGGCACTGATAGGTACCACTGCTAGATGGGACTGCTGGGCACTGATAGGTGGCACTGATAGGTGGCTCTCACTAGCTATATAGGTGAGGTGAATATAGCGGTGTATACTGCGGTCAGGGCACGCAGACAACAACCACTACACAACAGCAAGATCGAAAATTGTCCGAAAACGATCGGTGTGTACTGTGTTGAAGGTACACAGAACACCCACTAACTCCTGCAGATGCCTTTATTATAGAACACTAGAGATAAAGGGGTATATACAGATGTATACTGTGCTGTGCTGGAGGCACACACAACTTCCAATAACTCCTGCAGATGGCAAGTGGGCTTAAATAGAGAACAGCTATGTAGGTGGATATAGCGGTATGTACTGGGTACAGAGCACGCAGACAGCAGGACAGACTCCTAACACTACTGACTGCAAGCTCTATTATAATAGATCACTAGCTATATAGGTGAGGTGAATATAGTGGTGTATACTGCGGTCAGGGCACGCAGACAACAACCACTACACAACAGCAAGATTGAAAATCGGCCGAAAACGATCGGTGTGTACTGTGTTGAAGGTACACAGAACACCCACTGCTTCAGACGCCAACACACTACACAAGGCTGCCACGCTGGCGGCCTTATATAGTGTGGGGCGTGCACTACACAGCCTGAGCTATGATTGGCCACAGGCATCCTGCCTGTGGCCACTCATGGCTCTCTTCGCTGCTGGCGCTGCGATTGGCCAAGCATGCGGGGTCGCAGTGCATGCTTGGCCAATCGTGAGCCAGCAATGCACTGCGCCATCGCAGTGCATTGTGGGCCGTGAGCGCCACACGAATTTGCCGCGAACGGACCAAAACGTTCGGACTTCGCCGAACGGGCGAACAGCCAATGTTCGAGTCGAACTTATGTTCGAGTCGAACGTATGTTCGACTCGAACACGAAGCTCATCCCTAGTCTAGACATGTGCACACTGAAAAATTTTGTTTCGGAATTTCGTTTTCGTCCGCAAAATACATTTATTTAGTTACTCCTGAAATTCGTTTTTATTGATTTTGTTTCGTTAAATAATGCATTCGTCCGAAAATCCGAAATAATTAAGGTCGACTCTGTCATTGAAGACTTATGGTGTCTGTTGAATGTTCTAAGATTATTCGACGGAACAGCTAAACTGTAGATTCCGGTCGAATGTTCCGCCTACAAGCTATAGTAGAATTCTAATGTTGAATGTCACTCGTAATAATTATATTTATTAATTATTATTACTAGTCAACCAACATTAGAATTCTCCTATAGCTTATGGGTGGAGCATTTGACCACAAATGTCCGTTCGCGGCGACTGCTTCGTTGAATCTTCATGTCAAATCTTTTCTCTCTATGTCGAATAATCTTGGACTAATAGAGTTAGGTTAAGCACATTCGACCTTTTTTGCTATTGTCTCTGTAATGTCAAATCTTTTCTCTCTATGTCGAATCTTTTCTCTCTATGTAGAATAATCTTGGACTAATAGAGTTAAGGTTAGGCACATTCGACCACAGGTACGATGGACACAGATCGCTATTGTCAGCGTCATGTCGAATCTCCTATCTATATCGAACTGTTGTCACCACGAAAACATAAATAAAGCATTTGTTTATGTCAGACCTTTCAGTTTTCGGATTCTGCACGTTCGTTATCGTTTGTTAAAACGATAACGAAAATATCCGAAATTTGGACGAAAATGCATTCGGGCGCAAACTAATGCACATGTCTATAGTCTAGGCAAGCTGGGCCATACAGAGGCAGATCAGAGTCCAAACAGTACCAAATCAGAAGTGAGCAAGCAGGGTCAAAACTAGCCAGGTCATACACAAAATATACAGAGCAGATATCAGCTGGGTCAAGCAGTAGCACACAAAGGTAACAACTCTATCACGAGCACTGATTGTATACTGATACAGGTGATTTAATGGTTAGCTGGCCAATCATTGTTGTTTCTCAGGCAAAGGCTGTGTCAGGTGAGTTCTGCTGGGCCTTAACCGCTTGCTGACGGTGTCCTGCACATATACAGTGGTGTGAAAAAGTGTTTGCCCCCTTCCTCATTTCCTGTTCCTTTGCATGTTTGTCACACTTAAGTGTTTCGGAACATCAAACCAATTTAAACAATAGTCAAGGACAACACAAGTAAACACAAAATGCAATTTGTAAATGAAGGTGTTTATTATTAAAGGTGAAAAAAAAATCCAAACCATCATGGCCCTGTGTGAAAAAGTGATTGCCCCCTAAACCTAATAACTGTTTGGGCCACCCTTAGCAGCAACAACTGCAACCAAGCGTTTGCGATAACGTGCAATGAGGCTTTTACAGCGTCCTGGAGGAATTTTGGCCCACTCATCTTTGCAGAATTGTCCTAATTCAGTTACATTAGAGGGTTTTCGAGCATGAACGGCCTTTTTAAGGTCATACCACAACATCTCAATAGGATTCAGGTCAGTACTTTGGCTAGGCCACTCCAAAGTCTTCATTTTGTTTTTCTTCAGCCATTCGGTGGTGGACTTGCGGGTGTGTTTAGCATCATTGTCCTGCTGCAGAACCCAAGTTCGTTTCAGCTTGAGTACACGAACAGATGGTCGGACATTCTCCTTCAGGATCTCTTGGTAGACAGCAGAATTCATAGTTCCTTTTATCACGGCAAGTCTTCCAGGTCCTGAAGCAGCAAAACAGCCCCAGACCATCACACTACCACCACCATATTTTACTGTTGGTATAATGTTCTTTTTATGAAATGCAGTGTTCCTTCTACGCCAGATATACTTGGACACACACCTTCCAAAGAGTTCCACTTTTGTCTCATCGGTCCACAGAATGTTGTCCCAAAAGTCTTGGGGATCATCAAGATGTGTTGTGGAGAAATTGAGACGAGCTTTGATGTTCTTTTTGCTCAGCAGTGGTTTTCTCCTTGGAACTCTGCCATGCAGGCCATTTTTGCCCAGTCTTTTCCTGATGGTGGAGGCATGAACGCTGACCTTAACTGAGGCAAGTGAGGCCTGCAGTTCCTTGGACGTTGTTGTGGGGTCTTTTGTGACCTCTTGGATGAGTCGTCGCTGCGCTCTTGGGGTAATTTTGGGCGGCCGGCCACTCCTGGGAAGGTTCACCACTGTTCCATGTCTTCGCCATTTGTGGATAATGGCTCTCACTGTGGTTCGCTGGATTCCCAAAGCTTTGGAAATGGCTTTATAACCCTTTCCAGACTGATAGATCTCAATTACTTTCTTTCTCAATTGTTCCTGAATTTCTTTGGGTCTCGGCATGATGTGTAGCTTTTAAGGATCTTCTGGTGGACCTTACTGTGTCAAGCAGCTCCTATTTAAGTGATGCCTTGATTGTGAACAGGTGTGGCAATAATCAGGCCTGGGTGTGGCTAGAGAAATTGAACTCAGGTGTGGACAACCACAGTTATAGTATGTTTTAACAAGGGGGGCAATCACTTTTTCACACAGGGCCATGATGGTTTGGATTTTTTTTCACCTTTAATAATAAACACCTTCATTTACAAATTGCATTTTGTGTTTACTTGTGTTGTCCTTGACTATTGTTTAAATTGGTTTGATGTTCCGAAACACTTAAGTGTGACAAACATGCAAAGGAACAGGAAATGAGGAAGGGGGCAAACACTTTTTCACACCACTGTACATCGGCAGAATGGCACATCTGGGCAAAGTAATGTACCTGCTAACGTTAACGTACCCCTGCCGGGAGCTCCGTGACCATGCCCGCGGGACCTATGGACTCGATGTCCACGGGGATACCCGCGATCGTGTCACAGTGCTGAAGAACGGGGAGATGCCGATGTAAACACAGCATCTCCCCGTTCTGCCTAATGACAGGATACTGATCGTCTGCTCCCTGTCATCGGGAGCAGCGATCAGTGTCGTGTCACTGCTAGCCCATCCCCCAGACAGTTAGAATCACTCCCCAGGACATACTTAACCCCTCCAACGCCCCCTAGTGGTTTAACCCCTTTACTGCCCTGCCAGTGACATTTTTACAGTAATCAATGCAATTTTATAGCATTGATAGCTGTATTAATGATCAAAAATGTGTCAAAATTGTTCGATGTGTCTGCCATAATTTCGCAGTCACGATAAAAATCGCTGATCGCCACCGTTACTACTAAAAAAAAACATTATTAATAAAAATGCCATAAATCTATCCCCTATTTTGTAGACGCTATAACTTTCAATCAATAAACGCTTATGCAAAACAATCAATAAACTCTTATGCCGCGTACACACGACCTGACTTTTTGGCAGCAAAGGTCTGACGGAACAAGTCCGTCGGACAATTCGATCGTGTGTGGGCTCCATTGGACCTTTGCTTTCCAAAAATCTGGTGGACTTTAGAAATAGAACATGTTTTAAATTTTCCCGCCGGAACTCCGCCGGACCCAGTTCCTATCGAGAAATCTGTTCGTCTGTATGCTAGGCCCATGGACAAAAACCGACCCTAGGGCAGCTATTGGCTACTGGCTATGAACTTCCTTATTCTAGTCCGGTCGTATGTCATCACGTTCGAATCCATCGGACTTTGGTGTGATTGTGTGTGGCCAAGTCCTGTCATTCGGAAAGTCCGCCGGAACTCCGCCGAAAGTCCGTCGGGAAGACCATCGGACCTAGTCTGTTGAAAATTCTGGTCGTGTGTACACGGCATTATTGCGTTTTTTTTTTTTTTTTTTTACCAAAAATATTTCGAAGAATACATATCAGCCTAAACTGAGGAAAAAATTTTTTTTTTAGATATATTTTTGGGGGATATTAATTATAGCAAAAAGTAAAAAATTATGTGCTTTTTTCAAAATTGTCACTCTTTTTATGTTTATAGCGCAAAGAATAAAAAGCGCAGAGGTGATCAAATGCCACCAAAAGAAAGCTCTATTTATGGGAAAAAAGGGACGTAAATTTTGTTTGGGAGCCAGATCGCCATGTCATTTAAAGCGACGCAGTGCCGAATCGCAAAAAGTGCTCTGGTCTTTGGCCGGCAAAATGGTCCGGGGCTTAAGTGGTTAAAGCGATCCTAGTACTGACACCTATATTCTGATATAGAATTATTTAGTGTTTGCAAACTTTATTTGATATATTAATTGCCCCCTGTCATTCTCTGCAGAATTTGTGACAAAAGTGAAAAAATATGGAGAAAATATGCTATGAAAAGAACAAATGTAAGAGTTTGAGGCTGTATGATAAATGAAGGCAACAATGTGTCTCGGGAAATAAAAACAAATTTAGCTGCCAGAGAGGGATGCTATTATTCACTAAAGGCGGTTAGGAGATCAAGGATTTTGTCACAGAAATCTAAAATTCCAATTTAATCTGCTCTCAGACCCCTTGTATATGTAGCAGAGACCTGGGTGCTAACAATAGCAGAGGTGGACAGGAAGACGGAGCTTTTGGAAGGAAACTTATAAATTTAGAATGAAGACAAATATAGTTATTCAACAGTTTTAAAGAGACCCTGTCACCTTGCCCGTCCTCCTGTCCTCGTTATAATTACCTTCAGGGGTGGACTGACAACCCCGGGCAATAGGAGATTATGGGGCCACACAGTATACAATCACACAGTATACACAGACATGTTTCTATTGTCTGAGAAGGTACTGGAGAGGTGGGGCAGCTATAATCTCGGGATTTTTAGACCAAAAGGATGTCGGTAAGGGATATTTCAGAGACAGATGTAAATAAAACACAGATTTTTACATACTGTCCCTGGTTTTACTGAGGCTGGCAAACCTGATGGGGCCCCCTAGTGGCACGGGGCCCTCGGGCAATGCCCAAGTGGTCGAATGGACAGTCCGCCCCTGATTACCTTCAAAGTGCTTCACCTGCCGCTCCTTCCTCTGTGATAGTGACAAGTATGTGGTGGGTGATTTTTGAAGGATAAGGATATTGTTTAGTGTCATTTTAAGAGTCTATAATCATTTATTATGGATAACAATGTAACAACAACTAGTAAAGGACACCCAATGCTTTCAGGGGCCAACTATCCCCCTTCATCTGGGCTAAAATGAAAATGACAATGCTTTCTATAGGACTCTTTCTCAAGACACCTGGGGAATGTTTTGAATCAGTGGAAGAACATTCCAAAGGTCCGTACATCTGATCAGACTTTCTGACGGGAAATGTTCGATGACAGCCTGTTGGCGGTAAATCCAACAGTGTGTATACCAGTGGCGGTGCATCTATAGAGGGCACAGGAGGGCCGTCCCCTCTCTCCTGCACCGCTCTATCACCAATAGATAGACTCATGCATTGCAAGAATCTATCTATTGTCTTCTCTGCCGTCCCCAATTCAGGTGTCCGGCCCCTTGTCAGGCGCTGGGCATCTGAATTACAGCGGCGGGGGTTTCTTTGGAAGCTCCTGATTAGAGCTGTCGGCTCTGATAGGCATCCTGATTAGAGCCGTTGGCTCTAATAGGCTTCCAAATTGGTAAGCAGCGGGCGCAATGCTGTGCGTTCGTTGTTTACACAGTGTTGTATTAGAGAAGCGAATACATTGCTTCCCTAACACTGACCTGCCTCTCAGCCAGTCAGGTTGCCAGGTCTGTGTTACCTGTCACCTGATTGGCTGAAATCACAGGCGCTGTGATTGGACGCCTACCAGGCGTCCAATCATTGCAGAAGACGAGAGGAGGAGCGGGCGGGAGAAGACATCGGGGTCTTGATGAAATGGAGGACACAGGACACCGCTCGCCACCTGCCGCTGTCACCCGCTGCCCACCCGAGACAAGGTAAGTGCCGGGCAGACGGTGGGTGGGGGGCACAGTGGCAGCACTTGGGGCACAGTGGCAACATTTAGGCCACAGTGGCAGAACTTGGGGCAGAGTGGCAAAATTTGGGGTACAGTGGCAGCACTTGAGTTACAGTGGCGGCATTTAATGGACACAGTGGCAGCATTTGGGGCACAGTGGCAGCGTTCGATGGGCACAGTGGCAGCGTTTGATGGGCAAAGTGGCTACGTTTCATGGGCACAGTGGCTGAGTTTTATGAGCACAGTGGCAGCGTTTGATGGCACAGTGGCTGCGTTTGATGGCACAGTAAGGCTGCAATTCATGTTTTTTTTTCTGAATTTTTCAGCTTGTTTGCGTCCCCCCAAAAATTTTGAGCATCAGCTGCCACTGGTGTACACTCCATCGGACAATTGTTGTCGGACTTTCCGCACACAAATGTTGGATGGCAGGTTTTCAAATTTTCTGTGGACAAATGTCTGTTGTCGGATTTTCCGATCGTGTGTACACAAGTCCGTCAGACAAAAGTACAAACACGCATGCTCGGAAGCAAGGACGAGCCGGAAGCGGTCGGTCTTGTAGACTAGCGTTCGTGATGGAGAATTAACATTCGTGACGCGGCAAATTATGAAATCTCAAAATACAGTGCACAATTCTCTTCTTCTTTAATGGGATAATAATGAAGCTGCTTTGCTGGTGATACTGATGGAGTTATTGCAAACTAATTTTCAAAGGCTTTTTTTTTTTTTTTTTTTTTTATTATTTGGTCAAGTTACCACAACACCATTATCCCTTAGTTGCCTACTCCCAAACTGTCATTTGAAGTAAAACACATAGCCAAGTATTCTACACAATTTTTTTATTGTGCATTAAAAAAATAAAACAAATGCAATTAGACATGCTATCTGCCAAAAGTGCATTCTATGCATCCAAAAATATAGAAAATATACCAAATCAAATCATTATTATTCAACCAAAAAAATAATGTCAAAGCAATAACTACAAGGCCAATAATAAATAACACGTTATCTCCTCCGATTCCGTAACATGTCTGGTTGACGAATGGCCGTTCAGAAACGAACTGGAAAGCACAAAATGAAAAACGCGTACTGAAAAGCGCTAGATGAAAAATGCGAAAAGAAAAGCGCAAATCAACATTCACAAAACTTCTAATAACACAAAATTAGCAGAAGGAGCCCAAAGGGGGGCGCTACAGAGCTGAAAAACTGCGTAGTAGATCTAGTACGTCACTACATTCGTAATTGTTGGCCAACATTTGTGTGGCCATGTTTATGAAAGACAAGTTTGAGCCAACTCCCTTCGGTCAAAATTCCATGGTTTTGTGGCCAACAATCCAATCGCGTGTACGAGGCATTAGTGGCAGTCAACGTGGGGCAATTGTGCCAATAATAGATTCAATCCTGATGAAAGGGGATTTTTGCCCCCCCACCATTTTTGCCCCTGCACCCAACACATTGGCTGCCCTTTATCTACCTGTTGTCACGTTGTTATTTGTAATAAATAATTATGGACTCTCTAAGACGATTGTCTGGTGCTCTTTTTATTGAGTTAATTTTGATATCTTGATTCCTGAAGCCATTGCCCTTTGAAAGTGCCCCCTCCATTGTGGTAGAGCTGCTGTGGCTCCAACCAACATCAGACAACAGATCCAAGTCCCGTGCTTCCCGTATTTGCCTATTCAAGAATGCTGCTTCCTCTGTGACAACCACTGGAAAAATTCAGAGTATTAGCTGTCGTTGGAGCTTACAGGGAACAATGATATCACCTTTTCCGCTTTTTGACAGCATTTTGGAAAAGCAGTTAGCTGCTAAGTTTAAGCCCCTGTACACACGGTCGGAGATTCCGACAACCAAATCCGTCGGATTTTGTCTGTCGGATTTTGTCCGATGGATTTTGTCCGAAACTGTTGCATACACACGGTCGGACAAAGTTGTCGGAAAATCCAACGTGATGACGTTATTTCGTTACGACGGGACTACGTTCACACTAGTGGCCAATAGCTTTGGTGTAGGAATTTGATCTGAGCATGCGTGGCACTTTGTCCGATCGGAATTCTCTACATATGATCGGAGTATGTCCGATCAGAGCATTTTGTCGGAAAATTTTACCAACAAGTTGGAAAAAAACAGTCCGATGTAGACCACACACAGTCGGAATATCCGACAAAACGGTCCGATCGGACACATTCCGTCGGAATCTCCGACCGTGTGTACAAGGGCTAAGAACTGCATCATGGGAGGAGGTCACATGTTCCAGGTATTTTGTGGAGACAGCAAACAAAGAAGGAATAGCAGAGGAGCACTCAGAAAGTGAGTATAACTGGCTAGGTAAGTGGGCTTTATAGATATCCCATAGCTTCCCTCTCCGCGCCCCCACTGGATAATTTTCCTCTCTGTGCCCCATGGTGTAGATTTTTTCTCTGTGGACCTATTGGGGAGATTTCTTTTCTGTGCCCCCATTGGTTAGTTTTTTCCTCTCTGTGTCCCCATTAGGTAGTTTCCCTCTGTGTTCCCATGGAGTAGTTTTCTTCTCTGTGTCCTCATTGGGTATTGTTGTTCCCCTATGTGTCCCTATTAGATAGTTTCCCTCTCTGTGTCCACATTGAGTAGCTTTGCTCTCTGTGTCCCCATTGAGTAGTTTTTCTCTCGGTATCCCCATAGGGTAGCTTTCCTCTCTGTGTCCTCATTGGATATCTTTTCTCTCTGTGCCCCCACTGGGTATTGTTGTTCCTCTATGTGTCCTCATTGGGTATTGTTGTTCCCCTATATGTCCCTATTAGATAGTTTCCCTCTCTGTGTCCACATTGAGTAGCTGTGCTCTCTGTGTCCCCATTGAGTAGTTTTCCTCTCGGTATCCCCATAGGGTAGCTTTCCTCTCTGTGCCCTCATTGGGTATCTTTTCTCTCTGTGCCCCCACTGGGTATTGTTCCTTTTTGTGCCCCAAATAGGTAGTTTCCCTCTTTGTGTCTTCATTGAGTAGTTTTCTTCTCTGCGTTCCCATTAGGTAGCTCTATGACCCCATTGAGTCGTTTTCCTCTCTGAATATTGGGTGGGAGAGCTTGCTAAGGCAGAATCCCCAAACAGTAACCGGTATTAGGGAAAAAATGTCCCTGTGTCTTTCCATCAGAGAGGTTAAGGGGAATGGGGATTTTAATGTGTCCAACAGCACAGCCAATAACTAAACAAATTGTATTAACAAGAGTCATTTTTATATTTTTACACAATAAAAATGTTTTTTGTCTAAAAACATATAGTCAACGCTATAAGCACATGAGAGAAACTCCAATAAGTCAAACAAAAACAAAGAATAGTTGGATCGATGGATTTCGGACAAAACGAGCTTCCTCGGGATCCACTTTGTTTTTCAGTCTTTGCAACGTTACAACTGATAAATGATACAGACACTACATCATTCCAGTGTTTCTCAACCTGTTTCCAGTCAAGGCACCCTTAAAAATTATGCACAAACTCGAGGCACCCCATTCTAAAATGTAAAGAAATTAAACTAATAATTTTATGTAGTGCAAGATCCACGCACGTAGGACACTCAACATTTGAGGTCAGTTATGTTGAGTGCCTGACTAGTATTACAGCATTTCTTCTTCCTAATTTTTGCTCCCCCTCGCAGCTAACATGACACCATTGCTGACAGATAGGGTCGGGGTGGTCAAAGATGATGTGCTGGTGCCTGATGTCCTTCTTATCAACCAATGACAACGCCCAAGGTTGTAATGCTGCACAAAAACCTTTGAGTAACAAAAAATTTGACTTGATCCACCCCCTGGCTTATACACAGTTTTTGGGCAATTTGTAGGCATTTTGCAAAGACACCGCTGATGGACCTAGAAGGCACCCCATGAAGCCGATATTGAAGAGGAGGAGACGTGATTGAAACAGCCACCCGCTGCCCGTAGGAGCGCTGCCCGCTACCTAGATGGGGGGGCTGGATGGCCTTGGGTGGGGTGGTTTGGTTTGCGAACAACCTCAACGACAGCGGGGGAGGGGGTTGCCGACAACCGACCGGGTGGGATGGTTGTTTGTGCCCCCCTCCCAAAAAAAACAAAAAAAAACACCAGCCGCCACTGGTGTCCCCATAGGGTATTTTTTTTCCCTCTCTGTTGCCCTGTACACACGGTCGGACTTTCCGACGGAAAATGTGCGATCAGATCGCGTTGTCGGAAATTCCGATCGTGTGTGGGCTCCATCTGACTTTTTCCATCGGAATTTCCGACACACAAAGCTTGAGATCTTGTTCTAAAATTTTCAGACAACAAAATCCGATTGTTTAAATTCTGCTCATGTGTAGACAATTCCGACGCACAAAGTGTGCAGAATAAATTACGAGACGAAAGCTATTGGCTACTGGCTTCTTTATAGTCCCGTTGTATGTGTTTTACGTGCGACCGTGTGTATGCAAGACAAGTTTGGGCCAAAATCCGTCGGAAAAAATCAGACGGATTTTGTCGTTGGAATGTCCAACCGTGTGTACAGGACATGTGTCTCCACTGGATATTGTTCCTTTCATGAGGAAGCAGTGGTGGATCAATGCGTTGTGTATATGATGACTGTGTGTATTGTCAGGTATTGGAGGTGATGCGCTTCACAACCCACACATTTTACAGACAGGACAACAAAATTTTACTTTTATTATAGACTGTATTAGAAATGTTTCTCTCGCGGTTATACTGACACATCACTTTATACTATTTACTAAAAACACCATTTCTCTGAATATAGATCCAAATATCAGCATGTGTTGCTGTAATCTATTGCTCCTTCTCATCTAAGATAGACTTCTCTTATCATACTTCTCAAAGTTGCCGACAATCTAGAAGTAGATTTCAGAGTAAGACGTGAAAATAATATCAGATGATAGATTATGAGGACGGGAAGAATAAGACGTAGATAGTAATGTAGATGTACAGCAATGGTAGGATATCAAATCTGAACCGGAGAGAGGAAGACTGACTATGAAGATATTACGTATAGAGAAGAATATAGAGATCAGTCCAAATAGATAAGGTGTAAGAATTTATGATTTAGGCAGAACGATTGAGAAAAATAATTTGTAAGACAATGTGAAATGTGATAAGAGAAGTCTTTGAGAGGGAATGACAAAGCAGCACATACACAGGATTAGAAACATATTTAGGGAATTTCCATTTTCAGTACGTAGCACAAAATGGTGTGAAAATGTAACCGGTAAGAGAAACATTTGCAATATATAATAAGGGAAAATTGTAATAATTCAATAATATGGCAGTTCTTTGCATATGGTGGAATGTTGTGGCCATACAATAAGTGTGAGATAATGGAGGAGGAAGCAGTGCTGGATCAGTTAGCTGTATATAAGGTGACAATGTACAGTATCTCACAAAAGTGAGTACACCCCTCAAATTTTTGTTAATATTTTATTCTATCTTTTCATGTGACAACATTGAAGAAATTATACTTTGCTACAATGTAAAGTAGTGAGTGTACAGCTTGTATAACAGTGTAAATTTGCTGTCCCCTCAAAATAACTCAACACACAGCCATTAATGTCTAAACTGCTGGCAACAAAAGTGAGTACACCCCTAAGTGAGAATGTCGAAATTGGGCCCAAAGTGTCAATATTTTGTGTGGCCACCATTATTTTCCAGCACTGCCTTAATCTTCTTGGGCATGAAGTTCACCAGAGCTTCACAGGTTGCCACCGGAGTCCTCTTCCCCTCCTCCATGACAACATCACAGAACTTGTGGATGTTAGAGACCTTGCGCTCCTCCACCTTCCGTTTAAGGATGCCCCACAGATGCTCAATATGATTTAGGTCTGGAGACATGCTTGGCCAGTCCATCACCTTTACCCTCAGCTTCTTTAGCAAGGCAGTGGTTGTCTCGGAGCCATGTTTGGGGTCGTTATCATGTTGGAATACTGCCCTGCAGCCCAGTCTCCAAAGGGAGGGGATCATTCTCTGCTTCAGTATGTCAAACTACATGTTGTCATTCATGGTTCCCTCAATGAACTGTAGCTCCCCAGTTCGGCAGCACTCATGCAGCCCCAGACCATGACACTCCCACCACCATGCTTGACTGTAGGCAAGACACACTTGTCTTTGTACTCCTCAGCTGATTGTCGCCACACATGCTTAACACCATCTGAACCAAATAAGTTTATTTCGGTCTTATCAGACCACAGGACATGGTTCCAGTAATCCACGTCCTTAGTCTGCTTGTCTTCGGAAAACTGTTTGAGGGATTTCTTGTGCATCATCTTTAGAAGAGGCTTCCTTCTGGGATGACAGCCATGCAGACCAATTTGACACTCACCCCTTCAACCTTTGCAGCAATGCTGGCAGCAATCATACATCTTTTTCCCAAGGACAACCTCTGGCTATGACGCTGAGCACGTGCACTCAGCTTCTTTGGCCGACCATGGCGAGGCCTGTTCTGAGTGTAACCTGTCCTGTTAAACCTCTGTATGGTCTTGGCCACCGTGCTGCAGCTCAGTTTCAGGGTTTTGGCAATCCTCTTATAGCCTAGGCCATCTTCATGTAGAGCAACAATTATTTTTTTCAGATCCTCAGAGAGTTCTTTGCCATGAGGTGTCATGTTGAACTTCCAGTGACCAGTATGAGAGAGTGAGAGCGATAACACCAAATTTAACACACCTGCACCCCATTCACACCTGAGACCTTGTAACACTAACAAGGCATTGACCCCAATTTGGACATTTTCACTTAGGGGTGTACTCACGTTTGTTGCCAGCGGTTTAGACATTAATGGCTGTGTGTTGAGTTATTTTGAGGGGGCAGCAAATTTACACTGTTATACAAGCTGTACACTCACTACTTTACATTGTAGCAAAGTGTCATTTCTTCAGTGTTGTCACATGAAAAGATATAATTAAATATTTACAAAAATGTGAGGGGTGTACTCACTTTTGTGAGATACTGTATACATTATCAGATTGTGGAGGAAGCAGTGCTGGATCAGTAAGCTGTATACAGTATAAGCTGACAATGTATGTGTTATCAGATAGTGGAGGAGGAAGCGCTGGAGCAGTAAACTGTATATAATGTGACAATGTGCACGTTATCAAATAGTTGAGGAGGAAGCACTGCTAGATCAGTAAGCTGCATTTTAGGTGACAGTAGTATATGTCTTGTCAGATAGTGGAGAAGGAAGCAGTGCTGGATCAGTAAGCTGTATATAAGGTGACGATGTATACGTTATCAGATAGTGAAGGAGGAAGCGCTGGAGAGCAGTAAGCTGTATATAAGGTAACAGTGTAAATCAGAAGAAGTTTGTAAAGAAGGTGACAGGGTGTGCTTCATCAGGTAGTGGAGGAGGAAGTAGTGCTGGATCAGTGTTATGTAGCACCCTCTACCTAAAGGTAGGTGCTAAAGTAGTATTTTTCTAGCTTCAGGGCTCAGATGCAGGTAAATTTAGCCAGGCCTGTGTCTTATTTTAGGCCTGATTGTTTTGATCTGGGAATGGGAGTGTCAGTATGGTGGGGGGTGTGGCCACCTGTACTCTGTCTCAGAGATCCACCCCTGCTTACAGAAGAATTGTTTTGGAAGGGAGACTGGACTTGAGATCTGAGTGGCAGGCAGCTCATGTGAGGAGCCCTGACCAACTATCTCTTGGTATTGGCAGGGAGCAGGCCTCCTATATAAGCTGGGGTCACATGCTTCCAGGGAGGAGTTGAAGCACAGGAAAGACAGCATGGAGTGCCGAGGTGCTGTACCGGGCGTCCCCACGTGGGGATGCACCGTGCATGGAGGAGGAATGGAGGAGCCGCTAGGAAGGAGTCCTAGGGAACTTTCTTCATCTCCATGAGAAAGTATCAAGTTTCTTTGACCGGGGAACACAAGACTTGCATGCTGGAGAAGATCAAGTAGAAGAAGTAGCAGTGAAGTGGCGGAAGCAGATCGGCGCTCTGTGACCGGGGAAAACAGGACTTTGATCAGGTCAGTGGAGGAGCAGGTCAGTGTAACGTAAAGATGCAGAAGTAGGAGAGAGAAGTGTAGCATGATGTGTGGCCGGGGAGCACAGCATGAACAGAAGTGGACAGGAACTTCCAAAGACTGAGGGACTGTTAAATTCATGGAAGCTGGAGGGAGCAGCTGTGTGTAGCTCTGACTCTTAAATTTATGGAGATGGCATCATTCTAGTCCAGAGGGGAATTATTTAAAGTGATTCTTCTTGTTGTAACTGGAAGCAGTGAGTAGTAAATCTTCAGTCAGATATGCCAAGTAACAGAAGAAGCAATAGTGTGCAGTGAGGATTCTACAGGGAAATCCATTTACTAGGCCGAGGCCATGGATGATACCCTTTCAAGGTGAAGTTTCTATGGGCATCTCATAACTCCCTTGTTTCATCCAAGTTATTTCCCATCAATAAAGAGAAAGAAAACCAAATCATTGGCTGTTTAATGTCTTTACATGGTGAATGGGAGGTCGGCAGCAGGGTGATTGGCTGATTGCTATAACCAACTCTGACTGTCTTTGAAATTGCCCCAGCCCCTGTCCAAATCCAATCCGGGAACAAAACCGGGGACAGACTTGGGTCGGGGACAGTGTCCTCAATCCGGGTCCTGTCCCCGGAAACTGGGGATGTCTGGTCACCGTACCTTACGAGGGTACCGCTACATGTATAAAGTGACTTTGTGTCTTGTCAGATAGTGGAGAAGGATGCAGTGCTGGATCTGTAACCTGAAGGTGACAGCATGTGCCTTGTCAGATATGGAGGTGGAAACAGCACTGGGTCAGAAGGTTGTATACAGTGGTTTTACTAGGGGGTGGCTTTTGGGGCTATAGCCCCGAATCTGGGGCCTATAGCCCCGAGTTTCTATAGGGGTCTCCAAGGGGAGGGGAGGCTCTCTAGGAACCCTGATGTAAGTGGGGGGCTCTATGGGGACCCTGATACAAGGGGGAGGCTCTCTGGGGACCTTGATTTTAAGGGGAGGCTCTCTGGGGATCTGATTTAAGGGGGAGGCTCTCTGGGGACCCTAATGTAAGTGGGGGGCTCTCTGGGAACCCTGATGTAAGTGGGGGGCTCTCTGGGGACCCTGATGCAAGCGGGAGGCTCTCTGGGGACTCTGATGTAAGGAAGAGGCTCTCTGGGCACCCTGCATTAAGGGGGGGCTCTGGGGACGCTGATTTAAGTTGGGGGCTCTTTGGGGATATATTTACACACACATGTATATTACTGTATATACATGTGTATGCCCACCCAAGCGTATGCCTTTCTTCACTACGCTGCTAAGGGATCTAGCCCCAGAACTTTTGTAGACTTAGCAACGCCCCTGGTTGTACATAAGGTGACAGGGTGTGCTTCATCAGATAGGAGAGAAGGTAGCAGTGCTGGATCAGTAAGTTGTATATAAGATGACAGTGTGGGCTTGATGTACTAGAACCGGGGAGTGCAAAATCTGGTGCAGCTGTGCATGGTAGCCAATCAGCTTCTAACTTCAGCTTGTTCAATTAGGCTTTGACAATAAAACCTGGAAGCTGATTGGTGTCTATGCAGAGCTGCACCATATTATGCACTCTCCAGTTTTAGTAAATAAACCCCAGTGCATCTTGTCAGATAGTGGAGGAGGAAGCAGTGCTGAATCAGTAAGTTGCATATACAGTAAGGTAACAGTGTGTGTCTTGTCAGATAATGTAGAATGAAGCAGTGTTGGATCCATAAGTTATATATAAGATGACATGGTGTGCATGTTCAGATATGGAGGAGGAAGCAGTGCTGAATCAATAAGTCCCGGAAGTAAGATAATATACATTGCTTCCGGGATCATTAGTCACAGGAGGGATCAGAGAACATATGTTCCCCAAGCCCCTCCTGCTGTCACTAGACATTGTCCCATGGTTCTGGGCTTCCTGGAAGAATGGGAGAGCTTGGGAACCATTGTGAGTGCCACCAGCAGGGGACGTGCACTTTGAGAGCCCCAAAAAAAGTGATCGGGTGGCACTTTTATTGGAAATCCCTTAGTTGGTTGTTAATGTTAAAGCGAATACCACGTAACCACTTGTCTACATCGCTGTTTATAAACATACCTTGGTAGACGAGTGATTAAAGACAGCTCAGGCTGTTTTCTGACCCCGTTATCTTATCAGGCAGGGCAGTCAGGAACTTTTACCACTCTGCACCAGTAATGTACACTTTTTGGAGACTGGTTCCACTTCCCATTGACTTCAATAATACTTTAGATAAGAGCTTCTCAACCAGGGTTCCATTGAACCCTAGGGTTCCTCCAGAGGTTGCCAGGGGTTCTTTGAGCAATGGGCAATTTCTGCCTCTCAGATAAGTTCCCACTGACACCATTGAAGTTTTTAGCTATCTGTAAGGGGGGTAATTCTTCTCAATGACCACAAGTGTAAGGAACATTCTTCCCACTGACCATCACACTAATGTATCATGAGTGGTAGATATAGTCATTTTTTAGCAGGAGTTGACTGAGACCGGAAACTTCTTTCAAGGGTTCCTTTTAGCTGAAAAGGTTGAGAAAAGTTCCTTTAGATGCAAAAATTCAGAACCGTATAACTTACATATATGACGGCAAGGTTGCACTGCTGCACCGGATCATTTACCTAGTACATATTCCGACACTCCCAGGCAGGGGGCGCACATGCCGGCTCCCCGCTGTGATTATCCACAATGGGAGCTGATCTGCAGGTACCGCAAACTCCGCCGGCTCCCGTTACAGATGCAGAACGGAAGTCTTGCTATGTGTTATGTCCCTTTGACACAGGGTCTCTCAGGGTGTAAACAAGGCAGATTGGCATTCTGTCAGTAGGGAAGGCATTGATCCTTTGTTCCTGCAAAGCGGGACATGGATCCATGCCTTCCCCTAGTAAAAGCACCTCCCACACAGTACAAAAACACTGGCTAGGCACACAGTTAAAGTGGTTGTAAACCCTTTACAACCACTTTAACTTACAGGTAAACCTAGATTAAAGCTTACCTGTAGATTCTTGAAATATCTCCCAGACCTGCACGGTCTAGGAGATATTTGCAAATCGGCATAGGGCGATTTTTTCTGCGCATGCGCCAGAGTTAGATAGGGCACGCTGTGCTGTTTATAGCTTAGGTCATGCCATTAAAGGCGGCTCCCACAGGAGTGAGGTCACATGACTTCACACGACTCCGGCCAGTCACAGGGCTGGATTTCGCAGCCCAGGAAGGAAGAGGGATGAAGAATGGACGCTGGCTACTAGCGAGGAAGACAGGGACATCGCGGGCTTCTCCTGCAGGTAAGTGTCACATAACGGGCTACTATGCCATTCATAGTAGCCCATTATACTTTACCTTTGCAGGGAAACAAAGAAGAAGTAACACCCATGAGGGTTTACTTCCTCTTTAACCATGATCACCCCTAATGTTAACCCCTTCCCAGCCAGTGTCATTAGTACAGTATTTTTAGCACTGATCACTGTATTAGTGTCACTGGTCCCCGAAAAAGTTTCAAAAGTGTCAGTTAGGTGTCCAATTTGTCTGCCGCAATATCACAGTCCCACTATAAGTTGCTGATCACTGCCATTACTAGTAAAAAAATAAATATATAAACAAAAATTCCATAAATATATCCCATAGTTTGTAGACGCTATAACTTTTGCGCAAACTAATCAATATTCACTTATTGAGAGTTCTTTTTTTTTTTTTTTACCAAAAATATGTAGCAGAATACATATTGCCCTAAATTAATGAATACATTAGATTTTTTTTATTGGATATGTTTCATAGCAGAAAGTAAAAAAAATTGTTTTTATGTCAAAATTGTCGCTCTTTTTTGTTTATAGCGCAAAAAAATTAAAAACGCAGAGGTGATCAAATACCACCAAAAGGAAGCACTATTTGTGGGGGGGAAAAAGGACGTACATTTTATTTGGGCACAACGTTGCATGACCGTGCAATTATCAAAGTAGCGCATTGCAAAAAAAATAAATGGCCTTCTCATGGGGGGGGGGGGGGGTAAATCTTCCAGAGGGCAAGTGGTTAATGTATCATGAGTTGTAGATATAGGCATTTTTAGCAGGGGTTCCCTGAGACCAAAAAATTCTTTCAAGGGTTCTTTTAAGTTGAAAAGGCGGCTTTAGATGCAAACATTCAGAATTTTCGGACGTTCACCAATTTTTTTCAACTCAACCACAACTGATGGAACTTGGCAGAAGTTCTCTCCTCTCCACCCTCCAGGTTTCTGGGTCCTCAAACCAGCCCAGAGGTATAAAATGTGAGTTTTTCCACTGGTGATTGCAGTGTGACAGCACACATAAACACACGTGTTCTTTCCAATGTCTTACACTAGTAAAAACAACCGCCATGCCAAGAGGTACTCCTTGACAGCCTCATGGAACGCTCACATTGATTGTTTTGCCCCGATAATCTAAATAGCTTTTCCAGGGGTGACACAAAGCAGAAGAAGCTGGAGTATCTGCTTGTATACACTTTATAAAAAGCCTATGGCCGGATTGGCAAGTTGCTGTTTTCTAGCATCCATCATATTCCAAAATATATTTTTAAATTATAGATATGCTCAGTAACAACTTAAAATTAAAGTTGAACCCCAGAGAGACATACAAAGCACAATTTAATCCAGATAAGAATTTATATTGAAGTATGATCAAGCTGTACATACATTGGAACCGGTGTACCTGCCAAAGAATTGGTTGTCCTGTCCATTCATTTCACAGACACAGAACAGTCCTGTCTGGTAGGGCAAGAGACCTGATTATTGCCTTCTGCAGTTAGAATACAGCCAACTGTTTCATTTCCCAACTTGTTCATACCCCAAACCTAGCTAGGGTAGTCAGGGTACTTTGGTGTGGGTGAGCCACACCTCCTGACCTTTGGGGACACAACTCCTGACCTTTGGGGATACACCTCCTGACCTTTGGGGATACACTTCCTGACCTTTGGCCTTTGGGGCAGGTCCCTAGTCCAATCCCTAAGTCCTGTCCTTCTCCAAGGGAAAACGCTAACCCTAATGCATTAGGGTGTGCACCCCAGAGCACAAACACACATGCGTGTATATCAGTAGAGAAGTCTTCACATTCTGTTGTTGGACGCCGTGACGGATGGGTGGATAGACTCAGTGTAAAGGAGCTGCCTTGCTTGCCAATATTACTATTGTAATATCTGCTGCGTTTCAGGACCGACTGCCTTGCCCCAGTGCTCTCCCCGGGGTGGGGGCTTTAAGCTCCATTTGTCCATCTGCACTAGGGGGTTGGTCCCCTTCTTTACACCTTGCGGCTTCTTCGGCCAATCCTAGAAGGCTCCGAAAGGGAAAATAACCATTGGCAACATCCACCCTGGTATTCTGTAATTTTTTAATTACAAGTTCTATGGAATGTCTATCCAACACACTGTTCTGAATATACCTTCTCTTATACCTATACATACCCCTGAAGAAGGAGATTCAGTCTCTCCGAAACGCGTAGGGTATTTTAAGTAATCAGTGTACATGCAGATCATCAGTGTATTTATGCATTCCTTGTTTTATGTGTTCTTCTTAATATCTTTTCAATAAAAAAACTTTTTTGTATTTAAAAAATCTGATATCTATTGTACGTGCCTAAAAAGTCCACCACTAGGGGTGTTCCAATTTTTGATCAGTGGAGCAGTGGACGTGTCAGTAGAGCAACAGTTTGTATCAGTAGGGCCAGGGCAGGACTTAGGGTGGTGGAGGCCCCTGAGCTTGAGCCACTTTCGGGCCCTACCTTCTATACATTACCGTATTTATCGGCGTATAACACGCGCCGGCGTATAACACGCACCCCAAGTTTAAGAGGGAATTTTAAGGAAAAAACATGATCATGCTTAATAGCTGCATTAATTGGCTAGCCAAGGGAAGGACAGCTGTGACTCCGGAAGTAACATAATACACATTGCTTCTGGGGTCACTAGTCACAGGAGGGATAAAGGAACGAATGAGTTCCTCTTGCTCTCATTGTACAGTTATGCCGCGTACACACGATCGAATGGTCTGGCGTACCTAGTCCGACATACAATCCGACATACAATCCGACGGACTTTCTACCGAACGGACTTGGACACACACGGACACACAGAAAGTCCGCTGATTGCTAGAGCGATGACGTACAGCACGTACGACGGGATTAGAAAAAGGAAGTTCAATAGCCAGTAGCCAATTGCTTCCTTTTTCGTACTTGCTTCTGAGCATGCGTCATTCTTGGTCCGCCGTACTAGCATACTCACGAACTTATTGTCCGCTGAAACCCAAGTCCGACGGGAAGATTGGAGTGCAAAAATACTTTCTTAGTCCGCCGGACTTCACGCTGGAAAAGTCAGCTGAAGCCCACACACGATCGAATTGTCCGCTGAAATGCGCTTCGGCGGACTAAGTACGCCGGACAATCTGATCGTGTGTACGCGGCATTAGTTTACTTTGGTCCGAGGCTCCTCAGAAGAGCAAGAGAGCCATGGTGCCATCGTGGGTGCCATCAGTAGAGGGGGGCACTTACATTTCAAAGGCCTTTGCGAGCTGTTAAAGCCCGTACCAAGCTGACCGTTCCAGAGGTGAGTTTGATGTAACCACTTATCTACAATGTTATTTATGAATGTACCTTGGAAGACAAGAGGGTAAACAAATTACGGTTAAGCATGCTTGCACATCTTTAGATATATAAACCCAAATATTTTTTTAAGCCTTTTTTTCCTCTTATTTTCTTTCTTTCTAGTGATCCTGCCATAAACACACATTTTCGATCATAGGGTGACAACACTCACTCCATAGTGTCTATGAAGGAAACCATGTTTGCCACCACAAACTACACTTCTTCCTCTCCTCATCTGCATTTTATGGGAGTGGAAAATCAGTGGTGGTGGTGGAGGGGGGGTTCTTAGTCTAAATAAAGAAAACTAATGCAGCCACCACATCTAAAAACTAGTAAGCGGCACTATATTACATTTGTGTTTTTGGATATAGATATTCAAAGACAAAGCCTGTATAGTGGCCTTGCCAGATTCAGTTTCTGAAAAGCACTTACTTTTATCCGCATCATAAAAGAATTAATTCAATTTTCTATTCCATTGTCAGCTTGTACACTTTTTAGTGTTGAATGGGTTGTCATGGATACTATAAAAGAGGGATACATAGTGATCATATAACCCACAAGTGGAGAATAGAGACGAGAAAAAACACTTTTGTGCCAGATCTGCCCTTCTCTCTTCATCTGCCCACATCATTTGTTCCCAATGATGTAGGCAGTCATGTAAAAAGTGTTGAGTGGAAAGTATTGTGGTCCTTGAATCGGGACTAATGGCAAATGGGGAAGGAGCTGTCTTGTGCAGCTTTTTTTAGTTTTTTCTCCCATTAATTAGGAAGAGAACTTGATTTAGTTCCACATATATTTGCAACAGAAGAATAGGCACTTCAAATTCAGGCATTCTTAACTAGGCTTCCATGGAACTTCAGAAGCTGCTAGGGGTTTCTTGAGCTGTGGCTAGTTGACCTTCCATCTGATGGTGCCTGCATAGTGTCAGGTCCACTGCCACTTAGCAGAGATAGTAGCATGACACCAATTATCTTCCCAGCTAACTGTAATGCGGCGTACACACGACCAGACTTTTCGAGGGACTAGGTCCGACGGTCTTTCCGACGGACTTTCGGCGGAGTTCCGACGGACTTTCCGAATGAACGGACTTGGCCACACACAATCACACCAAAGTCTGACGGATTCGAACGTGATGATGTACGACTGGACTAGAATAAGGAAGTTCATAGCCAATAGCTGCCCTAGCGTCGGTTTTTATCCGTCGGACTAGAATACACACGAACGGATTTCTCGGTCCGGCGGAGTTTCGGTGGAAAAATTTAAAACATGTTCTATTTCTAAAGTCCGCCGGATTTTTGGCAAGCAAAGGTCCGATGTAGCCCACACAAGATCGAATTGTCCGACGGACTCGTTCCGTCTGACCTTTGCTGTCAAAAAGTCCGGGCGTGTGTACGCGGCATAAGAGTGGCATTCTAAATAGCTATGTAAGGGTTTATTTCTTCCATGGAACCCTTGGTTTCCTTCATATATTTGCAACAAAAGAATAGGCACTTCAAATTCAGGCATTCTTAACTAGGCTTCCATGGAACCCTAAAGTTCCTTCAGAAGCTGCTAGGGGTCCCTTGATCTGTGGTCAGTTGACCTTCCATCTGGTGGTGCCTGCATAATCCCAGGTCCACTGCCAATTGGCAAAGCCAGTAGCATGACACCAATGTTCTGTCCAGCTAGCTGTAAGGGTGGCATCCTAATTGGCTCTGTAAGGGTTCATTCCTTCTACTGTCTGTAGAACCCTTGGGTTCCTTCAGAAGTTGCTAGTGGTTCCTTGATCTCTGGCTAGTTGATCTTCCATCTGATGGTGCTTGCATAGTGCCTGGTCCATTGCCACTTGGCAGAGCCACTAGCATAGCATCAATGATTTTTCCAGCTAACTGTAAGGGTGGCATTCTACTCAGCTCTATAGGGGTTCATTCCTTTAACTATCCATGGAACCCTTGGGTTCCTTCAAAAGTTACTAGGGTTTCCTTAATCTGTGGCTATTTGACCTTCCATCGGATGGTGCCTGCATAGTGGCAGGTACACTACCACTTGGCAGAACCATTAACATAGCACCAATGATTTTTCCAGCTGACTGTAAGGGTGGCATTCTAACCAGCTCTGTATCTGTAAGAGTTCATACCTTCTACTAAGTTGACAACCACTGTAGGGGGCATGTTCTCGTGACCCCTGATGGACTATCTTAGCAGAGGTTCCAGGACACCTGAAAATAATTTCATAGTGGTCCTGTGGGGTAAAAAGGTAGAGAAAGGCTGTTCAACTTGATGTGATAAGATGTACTGGATGAGCTGTGCCCTCAACTGCTCACCTTGAAGATAACCTGGAGCTAGAGGGGGTCTTACACATGCCGTGGCAAATTTAACTCCACTTGTTGACTTTTACGCGTGTCAGCTCCTGTCAAACTCATTATTGAAATCAATGGCCCGTGCCGTAACTGCAAACCAAGCGCTCATGGTTGCGGCACAGCTGGAAAAAATAGACATTCAAGTATCATCTAGTCCTTTCCTCCCCAAACAGGCTTTCCCTGGACTGCCCCTTTCATTAATTTAATTACATTTTCTTCAAACATGGAGGCTCAGCACCACTTGTGGGCAAGGCTGGAACTTTTGGGGGGGTGGGGGGAAGGGGTCAGAATATTCAGCCATCCTGGGCACAGTGTCTTTATGTGTTGGAGGGGGGGGGGGTGACAGTAGTAGAGTACATTCAATTGAACTGAGAGTTTGTTCTCTATTGATTCTCCCTGCTACCTGGTGGGTTCCCTACCTGACAGGATGACCTGGAGTATAGAAGAATCAATGTCTCTGGTGGAGAGGTCCATTGTCAGACAGGCTGAACTTGCACCGTAGTGCTAGTATTATATATCATAGCTGCAGAAGACGATCGGGGGGGGGGGTGCCCACATCAGGGGGAGGCGGGCACAGTTTGGTGTCTTCGCTGGAGGACCTTGTCCTAGTACTGCATGTGGGCTTTTACCTAGGATGGTCTGTGTACCAATACAGTCTGTCTCGGAGCCCCCACCCAGACTGACACCATCAAAGTATTTTGATATTTGCACTCCTTCAAAAACCAACCAATTTCTTGTATCACAGCTGAGGGATCATGAGAGAAGGTACTACTACTACTGAGGCAGAATGCTTTGATGTTTTCAGAAAGCTATATACAGCACCTTGCCAGCCCCTCCAACCAGCCATGATCTGCCTGGATTGCATACAGAAACACAAGGACCTAGTGATGATGTCTTTGGGTATAAAGCAAGGTATGTAATGAAAGCTGAACGGCTTTGTTGAAACATTTAACTGCTTTGCGCCGAGCGTACTCATATACGCGGCCTCGGGTTTCAGGGGTTATACCAGGATGATGCCCACAGCTGCAGGCATCATCCCGGTACCGTTTTTTAGAGCAGGCAAACGGCTTTCCAGGGATAACAACTGATGCGGCTAAAAGCTGCTCGATTGTTATCCTGGAGGAACGAGAGGGGACATCCCCCCTCCCGCCACTCTGACTGGGCCTCCCGTCCCACCGGGAGACCTGATCCGCGATCTGGCACTTCCTGCGTCTAGCAACAGACTGGAACGAAGACATAAATGGTTTCGTTCCAGTCTCTTGAATGTAAACACGGAAGCAATGCTACGACGTCACTTCCGGTTTACTTGGCTGCCAATGGCGCCGGATTTAAAAAAAATATACAGTATTCAGAATCACCGTTTTCGGTGATCCGAATACTTTGAAGTGCAAAGGAGTGATTGGAGGTCTTTTAGACACCCGATCCCTCCATAAAGAGTACCTGTCACCACCTATTACCGTAACAAGGGATGTTTACATTTAATAATATAAAAATAAATAAATAAGAAAAAAAACTTTTTTAAAGCCCCCCCATCCCCGCGAGCTCGTGCAGCAAAGAAAGCGCATACGGAAGTCGCGCCTGCATATGTAAACTGTGTTCAAATCACACATGTGTGGGATCGCTGCGATTGTCAGAGCGAGAGCAATAATTTTAGCACTAGACCTCCTCTGTAACTCTAACCTGGTAACTGTAAAATATTTTTAAAGTGTTGCCTAGGGGCTTTTTTTTAGTACCGTTGTTTGTTGCCATTCCACGAGTGCGTGCAATTATAAAGCGTGACATGTTTGGCATCTCTTTACTCAGCTTAACATCATCTTTCACATTATACAAAAAAAAATTGAGCTAACTTTACTGTTTCGTTTTTTTTTTCAATTCATCCAAGTGTCCCTTTCCCAAAAAGTTGCGTTTAAAACACCGCTGCACAAATACCATCTGACATAAAATATTGCAACAATCGCCATTTTATTCTCTAGATTCTCTGCTGAAATATCTATCTATATATATCTATATATATATATATATATATATATATATATATATATATATATATATATATATATATATATATATAGATAGATATATATATAAAATGTTTGGGTGTTCTAAGTAATTTTCTAGCAAAAAATATGGATTTTAAATGTCAGAAATAGGCTTAGGCATGAAAGGGTTAGCATGTTGATGAAGGGAGAAGAGTGGATACAAGGAAGGCAGATAAAATATAAGCTTTAAATATGTTATAATCCTTCCGCACTCTATCCAAAACACAAAAAGTAATACATATTTATACAAATATATAATACACTTTGTTTTCATCTGGAGAAGGTTCAACGGTTCAGAAAGGATTTTGCTGCAAAGGATTCAACTTTTTCTTTTAACTGAAAAGAGTGACCTTGTATCCTCTCCACTGCTCTTCATGATAATACCCCAGTGAGTTCTCTCTATCGACCTTGCCTGCGCGTATTCACAGTTAGACTTTCCTGGGATTTATTCAGAATTAAAAAAGAACTCTGTTGAAGAAGGACTCCCGGTTCAGCCAAAAGTGCAGCCTCCATTTGCATGATCACCAAGAGCAAATATAATGTTGTTTAAAATTCATATTTCTTAAGATGTCAGAGTCAATGGCTTAACTAGCGTACTTGAAACCTAAATTATTATTATTAATAATAATAATCATAATAAATAATAATAATTATTATTATTAATAATAATAATAATAATAATAATGATGAAGATGATGATTATTATTATTATTACCTTGTTAAAAATTTCCCTTCAGATGCCATCATTAGTGACTTACCTAGCATATTCAAAATTATTTACAAGGACTTCAACATCCCTGTTAACGCTAATACTACTGCTACAGTACTTCTAAACTTCTCAGTCTAACCTCCTCTTTTGACCTGAAGCAATGGATACAGGCTCCTACTTACACCAATGGCAACACACCTGAGCTTGTATTCTCCTATCTATACACTTCGTGCAACCTCTCCAACAATCCTCTCCCACTCTCGGATCACCACCTTATTAGTTTCGTTCTCTCCCTGTCTTCCACCTCCTCTCTCTCCAACCGCTTAACAGCTGCCCATAGAAACCTTCACCACCTCAACTCTTCTCTTCTCTACTCTGCTACTGACCACCTCCCCCTCACTACGCACAGAATCAGGCCCCGACCCCTACAATCCTGGCAAACAGATGACACCAGAAGTCTCGGAAAACGTAGGCATAAGGTGTAAGACTTAGTCCCAGAAAGACTTCAAGCAATATAAAGCGGCACTCCAAAAATACTATTCCTGCCTCCTCACTGCCAAGCAGACCTATTTTATTACTCTCATTAACGCCTTCTTATCTCAACTCTTCTCGACCTGCCCAGGAACTTCAATCATAAGATTGATACACTTTGTGAAGAGATCTCCGATGCCGCACTTAACACTCCATGCCCACAGGTAATGTATTATCATTACTTCCCTCATTCAACCTTGCTACTATTGACGAGATTGCTAAACTTTTTTCTAGCTCCCACTTAACCACCTACTGTCGGGACCCTGCTCCCTCGTAAATGCTACGGTCACCCTCTGGCTCTATTCTTCACTTTCTAACGCTCATCTTCAATCTCTTTAAAAGCCCTCACTGGACCCCACCAATCTTAACAATCTACGCCCCATCTCCTTACTCCCCTTTTCCCCTTTCCCTCAAAACCCCTTGGTCCACAATCAAGGGAGCGACCATCTAACTGAGAACAAACATCTTGATTCGCTTCAGTCTGGATTTCGCCCTCAACACACCATGGAAACTGCTCTCTTTAAACTCACAAACTATCTACTAACGGCTAAAACCAATGGACACTATTCTGTACTACTCCTCCTGGACCTCTCTGCTGCCTTTGACACAGTGGACCGCAACCTCCTCCTCAATAAACTCAAGTCCTTTGGTCTTTGTGAACTTTGTGTACTCTTCTTTGGTTCTCATCCTACCTATTCCACCGCACCTTCAGTGTCACTTACAATTCCCTCCTCTCCTCTGCCTTTCTCTGTCGGGGTCCCCTATGGTTCTGTCCTATTCTCAAGCTACACCTGTGTCAGTTGATAGCCTCCCCTGGCTTCCAGTACCATTTATACACTGATGACATCCAAATCTATCTCGCTACCCCTCAGCTCACTCCATCAGTCTCCTCACGTATCACTAATTTACTAACAGACATATCAGTCTGCATGTCACACCACTTTCTCAAACTCAATCTATCCAAACCTGAGCTTATAATATTTCCTCCCCCACATGCCCTTTTCCTGATTTCTCTGTCAGAATCAATGGCTCAACCCGTCCCTGCATGCTAAGGTTCTAGGTGTAATCTTGGTTTCACATCCATTCACTGTCCAAAGCTTCACCTCAACCTCCACAATATCTCCAAGAGACACCCCTTCCTAACCAATGACACCACAGTTTCTAATTCACTCACTGGTCATCTCCTGCCTCGTCTACTGCAACTCCCTTCTCATTGGATTACCGTTACATAGGCAATAATTGTAAATAGCCTGTAATTGTACTGTTTGCCCTTATGTTGTAAAGCGCTGTTGGCGCTATATGAATCCTGTATAATAATAAAAATAATATTTGAAACCTAAATTACTTATAATAATATTTATTATTATTATTATTATTATTATTAATAATAATAATAATAATAATAATAATAATATAATAATAATAATATGAGCAATAACAATTACTACTACTACTACTAATAGATATAAGGAATACTAATAATGGGCAGAACTGGAGTTTTTTTTAATGCAAAAGTTGTTTATGAAGCCGTATATACAGTGCCTTGAAAAAGTATTCATACCCTTGCCATTTTCCACATTTTGTCATGTTACAACTAAAAGCGTAAATTGATTTTATTGGGATTTTATGTGATGGACCAACACAAAGTGGCAGGAAGTGAAGTGGAAGGAAAATGAAGAATGGTTTTTCAATTTTTTCCAAATAAATATGTGAAATGTGTGATGTTCATTTGTATGGCGCCCCCCCCCCCCCCCGAGTCATTACTTTGTAGAACCACTTTTCCCTGCAATTACAGATGCAAGTCTATTTGGGGATGCCTCTTCCAGCTTTGCTCATCTAGAGAGGGACATTTTTGCCCATTCTTCTTTGCAGAATAGGTCATGTTCCGTCAGATTGGATGGAGAGCGTCTGTGAACAGCAATTTTCAAGTCTTGCCACAGATTCTCCATTGGATTTAGGTCTGGATTTGACTGGGTGATTCTAATACATGAATATGCTTTGCTCCAAAGCCATTCCATTGTAGATCTGGCTGTATGTTTAGGGTCTTTGTCCTGCTGGAAGGTGAACCTCCGCCCCAGTCTCAAGTCTTTTGCAGACTCTAACATGTTTTCTTCTAATGCCACGTACACAAGACCGGACTTTCCGGCAGACTAGGTCCGACAGAATCAGTCCGTCGGACAATCCAATCATGTGTGGGCTAATCCGATAATTTTTCGTAAAAAAAATCCAACGGACCTAGAAATAGAACATGTTTCAAATCTGTCCGACGGACTCATATTCCTATCGGGAAAACCGTTTGTCTGTGTGCTGGTCCGGCAGACCAAATATGACGCAAGGGAAGCTATTGGCTACTGGCTATTGAACTTCCTTTTTTAGTCCCGTCTTAAGTCATCACATTCAAAACAAACGGACTTTTGAACTGACTTAGTCCCTTTAGTGTGTGGCCAAGTCCGTTCTTTCGGAAAAACCGCCGGAACTCCGCCGAATGTCCGTCGGGAAGACCATCGGACCTAGTATGCTAGAAAGTCCGGTCGTATGTATGCGGCATAAGATTGCCCTGTATTTGGCTCCATCCATCTTCCCATCAACTCTGACCAGCTTCCCTGTCCCTGCTAAGGAAAAGCTTCCCCAAAACATTATGCTGCCACCACCATGTTTCATGGTGGGGATGATGTGTTCAATTTTGGTCTCATCTGACTAGAGCACCTTCTTCCACATGTTTGCTGTGTCCCCCACATGGCTTCTCGCAAACTGCCAGCAGGATTTCTTATGGCTTTTTTTCAACAATGGCTTTCTCCTTGCCACTCTTCCTTAAAGGTCAGATTTGTGGAGTACACAACTAATAGTGGTCCTGAGGACAGATTCTCCCACCTGAGCTGTGGATCTCTGCAGCTCCTCCAGAGTTACCATCAACCTCTTGTCTACTTCTCTGATGAATGTTCTCCTTGCCGGACCTGTCAGTTTAGGTGGACGGCCGTGTCTTGGTAGGTTTGCAGTTGTGCCATACTCTTTCCATTTTCGGATGATGGATTGAACAGAGCTCTGTGAGATGTTCAAAGCTTGGGATATTTTATTATAACCTAACCTTGCTTTAAACTTCTTCACAACTTTATCCCTGAGCTCTCTGGTGTGTTCCTTGGTCTTCATGATGCTGTTTGTTCACTAAGGTTCTCTAAAAAACCTCTGAGGGCTTCACAGAACTGGTGTATTTATACTGAGATTAAATTACACAAAGATGGAGTCTATTTACTAATTAGGTGACTTCTGGTAAAGGGGGTGCCATACAAATGCATTCTACACTTATTAAATATTTATTTGTAAAACATTTTGAAAACCATTTATCATTTTTCTTCCACTTCCCAATTATGTGCCACTTTGTGTTGGTCGATCACATAAAATCCCAATAAAATATTTTTACCTTTGCCTTTCATGCTGCAAGAGCTCCTATTCACCGCCTGCGTATCAGATAATGTGCCCTGGATTCATATTTCTGCACACACTGAGGGATGTTGATCAATTCTGTTGCACAGCATAGCAAATGCTCAGTTGGCGGAGTGAGATAGATTTACTATAAGATCGTAGATTGGTTTATAAATTCTTCTACTTCTCTACAGTACCACTGTGACAATATAAAACCTGACCATTTCTATTTAAAACAGAAAAAGTGTATCATTGAAAGTATATCAAAATGCATAGAAGGATTTTTGGAAAATCTTGCTGAAGGTAAACTTATATTTTAAAGCTGACGTTTAACCCCCCCCCCCCCCCCCCCCCCCCAAACATCTTAGACCATATCTATATTTTAGACCAAGTCCCAACCATGGCACTACCTGCCTGGAGTTTGCATGTTCTCCCTGTGCCTGCGTGGGTTTTCCTCCAGTTACTCTGGTTTCCTCCCACACTCCAAAGACATTCTAGTAGGTTAATTGGCACCTGTCTAAATTGGCTCTAGTGTGTACAGCCCTGGCTGACACAAATATGAATTTTCACAAAGTCTGCTGCCTCCGTTTTGTGATGGCAATTTGCATTGCATATACTATAGAATGTTATGAAGAGTGATCATATGAATGGCAATTAATTAAAAAGACCCTCATTTGTTGTGAAGAAGGCTTCAGGGTGCCCAAGAAAGTCCAGCAAGCGCTGGGACCATCTCCTACAGTTGATTGAGCTGCGGGATCCGGGCACCACCAGTGCAGAGCTTGGTCAGGAATGGCAGCAGGCAGGTGTGAGTGCATCTCCATGCACAGTGAGGAGATGACTTTTGGAGGGTGGCCTGATCAAGAAGAGCACCAAAGAAGCCACTTCTCTCCAGAAAAACATGAGGGACACAGGGGCGTACCTACAGCATTTGCCACCCGGGGCGGATCCTGTATCTGGCAGCACTCTCCATCTGCCCCCCCCCCCCCATCTGGCCCACCAACTACTGCCCTGCCCTCACATTACTGCCTCGCCATTCACCACTGTCATACCCCCACCCCACTAACTAATGCCCCCCACTACCAAACCCCTAACTACCCCCTCCACTGACAGACCCCCACCTCACAAACTAATGTCCACCCACTACCAGACCCCCCTCTCCAACTACCCCCCCTCCCCACTGACAGATCCCCACCCCACCAACTAATGTTCACCCACTACCAGACTCCCAACTACTGCCCCCCCCACCCACTCCCCACCAACAGAACCCCAACCCCTTGAAATCCCTAAGGAGAAGCACTATAAGATACTATAAGAGCTATAAGAGCTTTAACTCTTCTGGGAAGGCCGTCCACAAGGTTTAGGAGTGTGTCTATGGGAATGTTTGACCATTCTTCCAGAAGTGCATTTGTGAGGTCAGGTGCTGATGTTGGACGAGAAGACCTGGCTCTCAGTCTCCGCTCTAATTCATCCCAAAGGTGTTCTATTGGGTTGAAGTCAGGCCAGTCAAGTTCCTCCACCCCAAACCCTCTCATCCATGTCTTTATGGACCTTGCTTTGTGCACTGATCCAAATCATTTGTTGGAGGGGGAATTATGATGTGGGGGTTGTTTTTCAAGGGTTGGGCTTGGCCCTTTAGTTTAAGTGAAGGGAACTCTTTAGGTGTCAGCATACCAAGACATTTTGGACAATTTCATGCTCCCAACTTTGTGGGAACAGTTTGGGGATGGCCCCTTCCTGTCCCAACATGACTGCGCACCAGTGCACAAAGCAAGGTAGAGAAAGACATGGATGAGCAAATTTGGGGTGGGGGAACTTGACTGGCCTGCACAGAGTCCTGACCTCAATATCGGGTCCAAAGTCACATGACAAGTCCCACAAGTGTGAATGGAGCCTGAGATAACCAAGAGAGGAGAATCGACAATTATGTATATGAAAGGATAACATAATATTTAAATGCAGAATTGCAAACATATAAAAATGTAAAAGTCACCCAACAAATTACTTTGGAAGAAACATTATCCTAAAAGCTCAGAAGTCTCAGGAAATGTGCAATATTTCATCTTTAAAATAAAGAACAAGGCTACTTTAATGTGCAGACTGCAGAAATCTCATAAAAAATGGCAGACTAACAGCCTAATAAAGCCTTGTCTCCTTTCCATGTGTACCTTCGATACTGTAACCAGCTACCGTCCAAACCGAGCAACAAATCGGCATAATGTCACACTTGCCACGCTGACTATCAACAGCAATTAATACCAAGTTGCAGAATGACTTCCAGGAAGAGGCTCTATATTATTCTGTAATTAGCCCGTTCGATGTCGAACATGACACCTGTTTAATTTAACCGCATGGCGTAGGGTTGGAGGGGGTTGTCAAGAAGTTCTGCCAGTTAATAATGCGGCTTGGGCAACACTTGCTAATAATAATTCAGTAAGACGGGAATGATGAATATATCTGCCAGAAATACGTGGAATTATCAAAACACAGGAGGTACTGCGGAGAAAGCTACACAACCGTTCAGTTCCAGGACATGAAATCGAATGGTTCTAGACGAGTATTTAACCCGTTCAAGAGCAGGCCTACTTCTGACATGTGTTCCTTACCAGTTAAAGTAGTTGTACATAAGCTTACGGTTCACTTTTTGCTGCAGGCAAGCCTATGATTAGGCTTACCTGTAGCTACCCCGGATATCTCCTAAACCTTTAAGTTTAGGAGATATCCCCCTGTATTTGCATGTACCGACGTCATCGGCACATGCGCACTGAAGCAAATTGAAGCAATGGCACGTATATGCCATTGCTTTAGTGACTGTGCCGTTACCGGCGGCTCCCGCGTCTCCGGCCAATCACAGCACAGGAGCCGCGATACCCGGAAGTAACCCCCGAGAGTGATGTGCAGGTGTTAGTTTTTTTTTTTTCAAAGTGGGTTTGCAATCACTTTAAAATCACTATATATATATATATATATATATATACACATACATACATACATACATACATACATACATATATATATATATATATATATATATATATATATATATATATATATATATATATAATTTTTTTTTTTAGCAGAGACTCTACAGAATAAAATGATGGTCATTGCTATATTTTATGTCACGGGTCCCCGTTCCCCCGTCCTCCCTGAAAGGTGCCAAATGTGAGTCCGGGGGGGGGGGGGGGGGAAGCATATAAGCATTCTGCTTTTGAGTTTAGGGAAAAACCAGGAAAAAACAGGTGAAAAATGATAAAATCAGTCTGAACTTACTACAGTCCAGCTAAAAGCTCTGTCATAGCAGCCCTAGTTTAAGGGGTCTACGCATATCCCCCTAGAGCAGTGGTTCTCAACTAGGGTTCCTCCAGAGGTTGCTAGGGGTTCCTTCAGCATTGGGCAATTTCTGCCTCTCAGATAAGTTCCCACCGAAACCATTGATCTTTTTGGCTATCTGTAAGGGGGTAATTCTTCCCAATGACCACAAGTGTAAGGACCATTCTTCCCACTGACCATCACACTAATGTATCATGAGTTGTAGATTTCCAATGTTTAGCAGGGGGTTCCTCGAGACCGGAGAACTATTTCAAGGGTTACTCTGTGTTAAAAAGGTTGAGAAAGGCTGCCCTAGAGTGTATACTTGCCTCAATCCAAAGCACCTTATGTGATTTCTGGCTGCTGTCTCCTCCCTCTGTTATCCGGATGAATCACTTATGACATATTTGTGTACCAGGAAGCTGTGGCCAACAGAAACGTCATTCTTGACTAGCTAAGAATCTAGGAAGTGGGGAGCAAATTTCCGCAAAAAGGTACTAAAAATAATAAAATAACAGATTGCTATTGTAAGGGGGTGGGGGGGGAGTGGCAGAAAAAGGACCTACCTGTTACACTCCCTTCCTTTCCATTTCAGCGCTGCGATAGTTTGACTGACCATTATTCAGTCATCCAACACTGTGCCAAAATTTGATACCATTTATCTGAATCAGATAGAACTTTCTTTTGTTGGCATTTACTGGGCTTTTATTTTAATATATATTACTATATACAGTATTTATCATAAGAAATACGAAAAGAATCACGAAAAAATAAGTTTCCACCTCTTTCTGTTATAAAACATATCAAATAAAATGGCGGCACAGTGCATGATTCCTTCACTTTGGAGGGATTTCCTCTCACTTTCTTGTTTCGGCTATGGTACAGGAAGTGAAGGGAAATCTCTCCAATGAGAAACAGAAGACAAAAAAAAAAAATTTGGACAGGGAATATAACCCTCCGTTACTCCATCCAAAATTTTTTAAAACAGTTTTGCCTGCAGTCTTATTTTACTCATTGTGGAGGAAATAATTCTCCTTATGCCGCGTACACACGAGCGGACTGTATGGCGTACTTAGTCCGTCATACAATCCGACGGACAGTCCGTCATACTTTCGACTGAACGGACTTGACCACACACGGATGCACAAACAGTCCGTCGAAAGCTTGCGCGATGACGTGTACAGCACGTACGACGGGACTAGAAATAGGAAGTCCAATACACAGCAAAGCACCCTTCCGCCGTGTAAATCCTTTCTGAGCATGCGCCATTCTTAGTCCGTCGAACTAGCATACTGACGAGCGGATTGTCCGCTGAAACCAAAGTACGACGGACAGAATTTCAAAAAATCCGAAATACTTAGTACGCCAGACTGCACGCTGAAAAAGTCCGCTGAAGCCCACACACGAGCAGACTGTCCGCTGAAATGTGTTTCGACGGACTAAGTACGCCATACAGTCCGCTCGTGTGTACGCGGCATTAGGGGTCTCTCGTAGAATTGGTGACCAACAGTCGGCTCTGTGCTTGAGCAGGGACAGGGTGGGCAGGGCGGAAAGCCAGAACATATAAAGTTCAATATTAATTTCATTTAGACTCTTATGTGTTTTTTGGGGTTCAAATGGTCCCCTTCATTAGGGCTTGGTACTGTTTAATGATGTATGTATTAAACTGATAAAATTCAAGGGATCCTAATGGATGATTATTGCTCCAGATGGCAGTTAAGGTATTTATCACTGTTGGTCACCTCTGGGGAGATTCTTCCCTCTGTTTGTCACAAAGTGATGGAAATGCCACATTTTATGGTTATCATTGGACCAGAAGGTGATGGGAAATTTTTCAATGGGGACACTTGTTCCTGGAGATTCTTTGATTCTTCAAATACTTTAAAAAAAACATCACCAATCCAACATTGTTTACATTTTAGAATTTTCACCAAGCCGTGACAAGAGGTGGGGGAATCTTCAAATGAGGATTAATGCTCAGGATACTGTCTATGATGAGACTTTTCCACACTTGTGGAAATTTCCTCTCACTTCTTGTTATTATTATTATTATTATTCAGGATTTATATAGCGCCAACAGTTTGCGCGGGCTTTACAATATGAGGGCAGACAGTACACTTACAATACAAATCAATACAGGAGGGATAAGAGGGCTCTGCTCGTTAGAGCTTACAATCTAGAAGGGAGGGTCAAGGGGAACAAAAAGTAATAACTGTGGGGGTGAGCTGATGGAGAAAATGAAAATACAGTTATGTGTGGGTGGGGTAGGCTTCTCTGAAGAGAAGTTTTTTCGGGGATCGTCTAAAAGCTAATAAAGTAGGAGATAGGCGGACAGATTGGGGTAAGGCATTCCATAGGATTGGAGAGGCTTTGGAAAAGTCCTGGAGGCGAGCATGGGAGGACGGGATGAGGGAGTTAGAGAGCAGGAGGTCTTGAGAGGAACGAAGAGAACGAGTAGGTTGGTATTTAGAGACTAAGCTAGTAATGTAGCTGGGGGCCGAGTTGTGGATGGCTTTGTATGTAATTGTTAGTATTTTGAATTTAATTCTTTTGCTGAGCGGAAGCCAGTGGAGGGATTGACAGAGAGGAGTAGCAGACACCGAGCGATTGGTAAGGTGGATGAGTCTGGCAGCGGCATTCATGATGGATTGAAGAGGTGATAGACTATGTAGAGGTAAGCCAATGAGAAGGGAGTTGCAGTAGTTGAGGCGAGAGATGGCCAGCGAGTGAATTAAGAGCTTTGTTGTGTCATTGGTTATAAAGGGGCGTATTTTGGAGATGTTGCGGAGGTTGAGGCGGCAGGATTTGGACAGTGATTGGATGTGTTGCTTGAAGGAGAGTTCAGAGTCCAGGACTGCACCTAGAACCTTGGCGTGAGGGGAGGGGCTTATGGTTGTGCCATCAATTTTGACAGTGAGATCAGGGGAAGGGGCATATGGGGGAGGAAAAATTATAAGTTCAGTTTTGGATAGATTGATTTTGAGGAAGTGGTGTGACATCCAGACTGATATATCTGATAGTAAATTAGTGATACGTGAGGAGACAGAGGGAGTGAGCTGAGGGGTAGAGAAATAGATTTGGGTGTCGTCAGCATATATCTCCAGAACAGGAACTGAAGGGAAATCTTCCCAGTGGAACACAGTGTATCCCTTGGTTAGATTTTCTGTAGAGTACTTGAAGCCTAAGGTGGTGGTCTGCTATACAAATAGTGGCCAACCAGCACCAACCGCTTGTGCCACACTATTGCCTGGTCATGATGGTGGGACAATTCTGAAGCATTGGCGAAGAGCAAAGGACAAGCACTTTGCTAAGAAAATTAGTTGATTTTTGAAAAACAAAGCTCTTGGGAGACCCGAGGCACTCCAAAAGAAGGCAGACAAGGCAGGCTGGGACATTATTTTAACCATTACCCCACTAATGCCACGTACACACAACTGGACTTTTTGACAGCAAAGGTCCGACGGAACGAGTCCGTCGGAACAATTCGATCTCGTGTGTGGGCTCCATCTGACCTTTGCTTGCCAAAAATCCGGCGGACTTTAGAAATAGAACATGTTTTACACTTTTCCACTGGAACTCCGCCGGACCGAGAAATCCTTTTGTGTGTATGCTAGCCCAACGGACAAAAACCGACGCTAGGGCTGCTATTGGCTACTGGCTATGAACTTCCCTATTCTAGTCCGGTCGTACGTCATCACGTTCGAATCCGTCGGACTTTGGTGTGATTGTGTGTGGCCAAGTCCGTTCATTCGGAAAGTCCGTCAGAACTCCGCCGAAAATCCGTCAGAAAGACCGTCGGACCTAGTCCCTCGAAAAGTCTGGTCGTGTGTATGCGGCATTAGGTGTTTTTTTCTCTTTTTAGTGGTTCATGAGTTTTCTTGAAGGTGGTTCCAAAATGTCCTGCTAAAAGGCAAACATTTTGGATGAAGCTCATAATGGCATTAATAAGGTGATGGTCTACTATACAAATGGTGGCAAACATAGACCAACCTACAGTGCCACCCTTTTGCCTGGTCATGATGGTAGGCCCATGGTGAAGCATGGGTGAAGGGCAAGGGGTAGGGCCAGCCACTTGGCTAAAAGAAAGCCAGATGATATTCGCAAAACAAAGCTCTTTAGGGTTAGTGGGACCCAAAGCATTCCATAAGAAGGCTGACAAGGCATGCAGGCACCTTATTAATCCATGTAGGTGGATTATGTTTTTTTCTTTAGGGTGGTTCCATCATGAGTTTTCTTGAAGGTGGTTCCATAATTTCCTGCCAAAAGGCACACATTTTGTATGAGGCTGTATGGTTGCCACACTATTGCCTGGTCATGATGATAGGCCCATAGTGAAGCATGGGGATGAAGGGCAAGGGGTAGGGTCTGGTACTTGGCTAAGAAAGCTAGATGATATTTGGATAGCCAAGCTCTGTAGGGTTTGGGGGACAAAGGGTGCTCCATAAGCAGGCTGACAAGGCATGCAGGCACCTTACATTATTCCATGTAGATTATACATTTTTTCTTTTTGGGTGGAAAGATCAGTGTCATGTCTGCAGTCTCTCCTAAATGCAGCTCTGACGGTGTTATATTACATGTGCTGCTGTTAGGTTGAGCAGATGTTTAAAGTGGAACTCAAGGAATTTTTTTTCCCCCTAAATTTACATTGGCCCATGTCCGGATTACAAACAGTTATAGCCATTATCTTCTGGGTGCTGTTTCAGTGGTTTCCCCTCTGCACCCTGACAACAGGGGTTTCTTGCTTAGTGCTGATTCAGAGAACCCCCCTGAATTTTTTTCAACGACCGTGAGGCATTTTGTAAATGAACGAAGTGGAGATCTTGACATCACCACCTCTCCACTCATCAAATCTTATGCCGTGTACACACGATCAAATTGTCCGGCGTACTTAGTCCGCCGAAACGCATTTCACCGGACAATTCGATCGTGTGTGGGCTTCAGCGGACTTTCTCAGCGTAAAGTCCGGCGGACTTAAAAAGTATTTTTGCTTGGGTTTCAGCGGACAATACGTTCGTCAGTATGCTAGTCCGGCGGACTAAGAATGACGCATGCTCAGAAGCAAGTACGAAAAGGAAGCTATTGGCTACTGGCTATTGAACTTCCTTTTTCTAGTTCCGTCGTACGTGCTGTACGTCACCGCGCTAGCAAACGCCGGACTTTCTGTGTGTCCGTGTGTGGCCAAGTCCGTTCGGGAGAAAGTCCGCCGGACTATCCGCCGGATTGTTTTCCCGGACTAAGTACGCCGGACAATTCGATCGTGTGTACGCGGCATTGGATCACCTTGTATCCAATGAGAAAAAAAAAAAAAAGATTTCTCTAAATAGCAGTGATGCCAACAAGCCACCCCCTGTGTTCAGTAAACAGAGGGAAAGCCAATGGAGCAGCACCTGGAAGATCACAGCTGTCACTAGACATGTGCAATTTGTTCCGTTTGAAATTAGTTTTTTAACGAATTTCAAAAAAATTTGTTAATTCAGAAATATCCAAATGAATGAAAACCTGTTTAATGAATTTTTCAGAATATTCATAAAATCGAATATTTGAAAATTAGAAAATTCGTAAATTAGAAAAATTCAGAAAATTCCGAAATTCTGAAAATTTGTAAATTCCGAAATTCATCAATTCGAAAAATTCTAAAATTCAGAAATTCCAAAATTCTGAAATTCAAAAGTCAGAAAACCTGAAAATTCGAAAATCTGAAATAACTAATAATAACTATTACTAACTATTAAAGTGGTTGTAAACCCTTACAAACCACTTTGACCTACAGGTAAGCCTAGATTAAGGCTTACCTGTAGGTCCAAGAAATATCTCCTAAACCTATATGGTTTAGGAGATATTTGCCCGAAAACGGGCACCGCTGTCTAGGAGCACTGAGCGCGGCATTTCCAAGAATGGAGCTGCCGCGTGTGTCGACTCCCCTGCGCATGCGCGGGAGTGACGTCATCGCGGCTTCGCCAAATGACAGCGGCGGAGCTGCGAGACCCCACCAACAAGATGGATGCGGCGGACTACAGGGGACAGCGGTGACTTCGCTGGCTCCTGTGTCAGGTAAGTGACACATAATGGGCTACTATGCGATGCATAGTAGTCCATTATGCTTTGCCTTTGCAGGGAATGAAAGAGGAAGTAAACTCATCAGGGTTTACTTCCTCTTTAAATGATAGGTATTGGAATTTCCTTTCAAATTTGGCTGTTAGTGAACGTAACAAATACGAATGTATTTTTTTAATTATCTGAAATAACAAATGCCGTATCTAAACAAATGAAAGGTAACAAATTAATAATAATAAATAACAATAAAAACTTTTTTTAATTATTATTATTATTATTTATTATTATTAATTAGTTCCATTATGTTTGTTGTTGTTTCCATTTGTTATTTCGGATAATTTGTTACTTTGGATAAATTCATATTAGTTCACTAACAGCGAAATTTGAAAGGAAATTCCAAAACCTATAATTCAGTAGTTAGTCATTATTAGTTAGTTCGTTATTCTTTAGAATTTTCGGATTTTCTTTCTTATTTTCAGATTTTTCGAATTTACAAATTTACGAATTGTGATCATAACGAATGACCTCGAAAAACAAAACAAAAAATAAAAAGGAATGAAATGAAAGCAAATGAATTTTTCTAGTTGTCTCTGTATGTAGCACAGACTATTAAAGTGATTGTAAACCTCAGGCATGAAATATGAACAAAGAATATCCCTCTATAGTGTGTCACGGGGGTTATTTACTAAAGGCAAATCTACTTTGCACTACAAGTGCAAAGCGCACTTGAAATTGCACTGAAAGTGCACTTGGAAGTGCAGTCGCTGTAGATCTGAGGGGAACATGCAAGGAAAATAAAAAACAGCATTTTAGCTTGCACATGATTGGATAATAAAATCAGCAGAGCTTCCCCTCCTTTCAGATC
Source organism: Lithobates pipiens (assembly GCF_037356315.1). Taxonomy (NCBI): domain Eukaryota; kingdom Metazoa; phylum Chordata; class Amphibia; order Anura; family Ranidae; genus Lithobates; species Lithobates pipiens. The sequence continues at coordinate 45,126,359 of NW_027507764.1, forward strand.
TACCCCTCAGATTTACAGCGACTGCACTTCCAAGTGCACTTTCAGTGCAATTTCAAGTGCACTTTTCACTTTTAGTGCAAAGTGGATTTGCCTTTCGTAAATAACCCCTATTGCGTCAATCCAGAGCACTGAGTGCCATTTCTGTCAGATGCCTCATTCCTCAGCTATCTGAATGAGTCACTTCTGACAAGTTTTCCTGACACTAAGAGAAAAAAATGTGACAGGGGAGGGAGCTCCAGCACACAGCCTGTGATTGGCAGCCTTAGCTCTGTTCCTGTGTGCTGTGTGGAGGGGGTGTGTCCCTTCCCTCCAATCAGCTTTCAATGATCTTTGCACAGTGTAACTTCACTTCCCCACCCCCTGCTTCCTGAAAACTCAAACAAGCTGTATAATTTCTGCATTTTGATCAGCTGTAAAGAAGAGGGGGCTGCAGATGAACTGTTACAACTTGTAGGAGGATTTGTTTCATCAGTGTGTGTGTTACCTGAGGCCAGTCACTTCACTGGGTTTATGTACAGGTTTACAACCACATTAAAGCTCCTTCACACTAGTGGATGGGGGAGCAGAAAAAAACAGCGATGGAGCCCCCCCAGCTGCTACCCCCCGTAGCTGCAGAGGCAGCGGCTGGTGGTGTACACATGCCATGGTCATGATGCTTTGCTTTGTGACTGCAGCAGGAATTATAACCCCTGACGTTTTAGTCGGGCGTAGAGACTGCTGATTGCGACCCATTCATGCAATGCATGGGGTTGTGGCACCCTAGTGCAGCAATCAAGGAGCTAAAGCCGACGGTGAGGAGGCGATACAATGCCTCCTCACTGCCTGTCAAACAACACTGAAGAGCGATCTGTATGCCGATCTCTCTTCAGAGCGTACTACAAGTGTGAACAAGCCCTTACAGTGATTTTCGGATATCTGATACAGACTAAGCTGGGCCAAAGTAAGCACGGGGAAAAAAAATTCCTGGAGTTCCACTTTATACGCTATGCCTAGTGTGTAGATATATGTCAAAAGCAAATTATAGACTCCAAAAAAAAAAACATAGGCTCAGAAAATGAAAGTCTTTTAGCAAAGTAGTCTTTTTTTTTCATTCTTTTTGGTTGGAGTGACTGGGATGTTCCTAAGTGAGACTTTAAGTATTTCTCTGGAGACCGTTCAGAGAAAAGTCTTTTTATACTACCGCTGTTCTCGTATCGTGATGACTTGTACCAATTTTCCTTTTATTTTCCTTTATGTTATATTCCTTTACTGTGCCTTCTATTGTTCCAGCTAATTCCATTTCCCAGCTGAGACTTTCAGTAAATAATTCCATTATGCCTACAAGGTTTGAGAAATCTTTTGTGATGCTCCTGGGCACCGATTTAACACATATTACTCCGCACAAGTGGAGATTTGCAATATTAAAGTGAACCTATTAATAAAATGTACATTTCACAAGAAGAAGTGTCTGTATTAGCAAAGGGCATTGGGATGGATAAGACACAGGAGATCTTTCTTGCCGATAATAAAAAAGCATTTGCTTTGGAGCTCCCTCACATGGCCTAAAGCCTAGGCTTCTGGTGCCCGACCTTCCACCAGGGGCCCGCATGTGGCCCTTTGACACTTTTTGTGTGGCACTCAGGGGGCCCCTTCACACAACAATCTTTGTTTCCCTAATATACGTGATTTCTAGCAGCCTCGTGTAGGCTCCGACAGTCTCCTGAAGCAAAGTCTCTGACCATCTTTTGTATCATATCTGCAGTCTCTGATCATCTTTTGTACTATGAAGTCAGTCTCTGACCATCTTTTGTATGATGTCCACAGTCTCTGACCAGCTCTTGTATTATGACCTCTGTCTCTGACCATCTCTTGTATCATGACCTCAGTCTCTGACCATCTCTTGTATCATGTCCACAGTTTCTGACCATCTCTTGTATTATGACCTCAGTCTCTGACCATCTCTTGTATCATGACCTCAGTCTCTAACCATCTCTTGTATCATGTCCACAGTCTCTGACCATCTCTTGTATTATGACCTCAGTCTCTGACCATCCCTTGTATCATGTTCACAGTTTCTGACCATCTCTTATATCATGTCCCCAGTCTCTGACCATCTCTTGTATTATGACCTCAGTCTCTGACCATCTCTTGTATCATGTCCCCAGTCTCTGACCATCTCTTGTATTATGACCTCAGTCTCTGACCATCTCTTGTATTATGACCTCAGTCTCTAACCATCTCTTGTATCATGTTCACAGTCTCACAGTCTCTGACCATCTCTTGTATCATTAGAATTAATATACGCTGCGCTAGAATGGCGCTACACTTAATAAGTCTGTGCCCTAGTTTATAATCATAAACCCACAGATAAATAATAAAGTGCATAAAATTTGTAAACACACAAAACTGGTATAAAGTGCCCAAGTGCAAGATATGCCAAAGAAAACTCAGTGGGGTTATATTAACCCCTTAGAACTAAACAGTGCCACTGTATTCACAATACACATATATTAATCAAGAAAACAGAAAAACATGATGATAAATCGTGATAGTAATTGGAACAAATTAATATCAAAAAGTACTTAGTGCATAAAACTATGACAGCAAAATTGCATAAATTATGTTAAAAAAAGTGCATGTGCATAAATCATATAGGTGTTCCTATATCACAAAAAGTAAACAGTCCTTTGTAGCAGCCAGTTTTTAAATGTGATTTGAAACACTATTGCTGAATGACGTGAAATAGATGCAGATAATGTGATCTCTGGTGATCATACTATTGGCATGCTTCTGTATCCATCCGTGATTCCAAATCATGCATATGTGAAATCCAATGACCCCTTATGGTAATGAGCTCACCTCAGAGCGTGTGACCAGCTTTTACACTTTAGTCAATACACGCATATGAACCACTAAAGGGTTCTCTGCTGTTTCCCTGGGTCAGAGGTTCCCCAATGCAGTGATTTTGGAAGCATATGAGAAAGGAAAAAAACTGATAGTGCAATATCGTTTTTATACGTTTATTAAACAAGTTAAAAACCGCTCCCCTGCCGGGGTACTCACATGCATAAGGTGCGCCAGTGTACCGTACTTCATAAAGCTCAACAAGATACTGCAAACAGTATGGGTATGGGGTGTATTACATCTAGGCAGGTGTACTGTCTCTCACTCCGTCCTGGCCCCTCCCCTACGCGTGTCGATACTAGGGTATGACTTATCTTCCTCAGGGGGTTTCATACGTCAACACCCCACTGGTGACTGGAGAGCTGATGAATAGTAGGGGAAGGGGAATACTCAGTATGCAGCAGGTGAGGCAGGGTCAACACAGATCCAAAAATGGATTAAACAGAAGCAAGGAGATCATTGCACTGTAGGTTTAAGGTACAGCTTCCTCTCCAGTAAGGAGAACAGTAAGCACAGTAATGATATCACTAAACATTACTCCAAATCTTCTGAGACTAGCGGTCAGAGGAAGCAGTGCCTTAGATGATCTCACATTGCAGATATGCAGATATGAGGCTGCACTGTTTAGGCACAATTAGCATTTCTAGATGTTCTTGATAAGAAAGCAAATCTTAACTGTTTGAGTACAGGTCCACTTTAACCAGTTGTGAGCTTTGACTAGGAGCTCTCTGGATTTCATGATAGATCAGAAGGTACACTGTATTTTCAAAAGAATTGGAAAGGCTGCCTTTACATGCACATAAACTTTAATGGCATCCCAGTCTTAGTCCTTAGGGTTCAGTATTGAGTTGACCCACCCTTTGTAGCTATAACAGCTTCAACTCTTCTGGGAAGGCCGTCCACAAGATTTAGGAGTGTGTCTATGGGAATGTTTGACCATTCTTCCAGAAGCGCATTTGTGAGGTCAGGCACTGATGTTGGACGAGAATGCTTGGCTCACAGTTTTCACTCTAATTTATCTCAAAGGTGTTCTATCTGGTTGAGGTCAGGACTCTGTGTAGGCCAGTCAAGTCCCTCCACCCCAAACTCGCTCATCCATGTCTTTATGGACCTTGCTTTGTGCACTGGTGTGCAGTCTTGTTGGAACAGGAAGGGGCCATCTGCAAACTGTTACCGCAAAGTTGGGAGCATGAAATTGTCCAAAATGTCTTGGTATGCTGACACCTTAAGAGTTCCTTTCTCTGGAATTAAGGGGCCAAGTCCAACCTCTGAAAAACAACGCCAAACCATAATCCCCCCCTCCACCAAATGATTTGGACCAGTGCACAAAGCAAGGTCCATAAAGACATGGATGAGTGAGTTTGGGGTGGAGGAACATGACTGGCCTGCACAGAGTCCTGATCTCAACCCGATAGAACACCTTTGGGAAGGAATTAAAAAGGAGACTGCGAGCCAAGCTTTCTCCTCCGACATCAGTGTTTGGCCTCACAAATTTGCTTCTGGAAGAATGGTCAAAACACTCCCATAGACACACTTCTAAACCTTGTGGACGGCCTTCCCAGAAGAGTTGAGGCTGTTATAGCTGCAAAGGGTGGGCCAACTTAATATTGAACTCAACAGACTAAGACTGAGATGCCATTAAATTTCACGTGCTTGTATAGGCAGGTGTCCCAATAGTTTTGACAATATAGTGTATTTTTCTGTACTTACATTGTTCTGTTTCGAATTCCGCTTTATGTATTGACATACCTCCTTAGACCCAGTCTGTCTTGACAGTATGGTCACCTGCTGACTTGGCACCATTCATAGGCAGCTTAACTCCTCAAAAAAGACACAGAAGTTAAATCCAACACAATTTTATTTCAGGTAATTGAAGCACAGAGGATGTTTTTTCCAGTCAGCGTAAGTCAAGGTTCCTAAAAGGATAAAATATGGGGGAAAAGTTCATGATTTCAAAGATGTACTGAATTTCTTTTTCTTAATTTTTGCCCTGACATGCTCTTTAAGAACTGAACCGTTAAGGTTTTTTTGCCCTTTAAGAGAAAAACCGTAAGGCGAAAGTCAAAAATCCATAGCAGCTCGATGAGTACGCGGTGGGATAATGAATGTCACAGCGCTGCAATTATTCCTATAACATCCCGCCTTGGAACCCAAATGCGATACTACATCACCTCACCGGAACACACTGAGGAGTTACATAGACGACATTTCACTTTGCGAGGATTTTTCTTTGACTCACCCTTTGTTGAGGCAAACCAGACAACCTGAATGGAAAAAAAAAAGAAACGGTGTTGCTGACATTTGCAATTCAATTGTTCCCCTATAGCTTTTCTTTTGGAAATTTAAATGACTGTATTGTGTTCCTAAAGGGCAAAAAGATTGTTTTTTGTCTATTTTATTTTACATTTTATGCTTTTCACAAACTGATTTTAATTTTATTCTTAAAATCTTTATTCAAAAAAAAAAAAAAAAGCATCTTTATCACCGGGCACATTCATTTTGTAACCCATGTTAGATTTTCTAACATGAAAGGTCAGCAATGCATGCTTGCCAGAGGCCTCTCTATAACTGACAGACCTTTCTCTACTCAGTGTCTTTCTGATTGGTGTCTGCATGATGTAGTAGCATGGTTTAGAGCAGCTTAAGGGCTCGTTCACACTAGCGGTTAAGGTCCAGAAAAACACAGGGGTTTTTAAACTGCCTCACGACCACTCCATATTAAGCTACAGATGCAATAGCTAGGGGTTTACACGTGCCCCAGCCATGGCTGGAATTATACCCCCTTTTGCTTATAGCAAAGCGCAACACCTGCCTATCGCAACCCATTGAAGTGAATGGGGCCACTGTGCAAACACCCTAAAGCTAAGCTCACACTAGCCCATTATCTGAAAAGCCTGTGGGACCATGCAGTTCTGTGGGGTGCAAATTTGCAAAAGGGTCAGGGGCTTCTTTTGCATGTTTCATGCATGTAGGGCAGCCAATTAAAATGACATGTAGGCAGGTGCAGTTTGTTTTCTCCACTGCAGGTGGCGCTCATCCGCAACGGCAGTGCAGAGAGAGAGGAAGTCAAGAGGAACACGGTTGCTCTTGTCGTGGATATTCCACTATACCCTTGTGCTATTATGCGCCCCTTCAGCATAAAGCGCTGCGTAAATTGTTGGCAATAATAATAATAATAATAATGGTATAATGCATCGTTAAGTAACCCATGTCTCCCCTTTTCCCCAGTAAACAGACATAGTCACCATCTCAGCTCCATCGTTCCTCCATTTGCCCTGTTGGGCAGAGGCTCTTGGCTTTTATTCACACACACACACACACACACACAAAGGAAGTCACAAACAGGAAGTCACAAAATAGAAGCTTTGGCGCCAACAGCCAATCGCTTCCTCCACAGGATATGACCAAACAAGGATATGAGTTTATACAACAACCAATGACTACCGTTCCTGCTGATGTACGCCATGACACCCCAAATATGTTGATCAGGCATACAGGGGTGACACGAGCGCACATCCACTAAACCGATAATGTCTTTGCAGAGCGAACACATCCCCCCCTCCAGAGGAACGTCTGTGCATCGCACAGGGGCTCTTTCACCGGCAGACATATCCTCACTCTGCAAACACCTCTCTCCAACCTCAGGAAGTTTTCCTCTACCTAACGGATCTCAATCAGTGTCAGTCTGCTCCAGTCAGCTCTTTGGAGCGGGTTATGGGAGAACTAACACTGGGAGACACTATGACAATACATATTAAAATAAATTTTCATACAATTTCCACAACACTCTATGGTTTCCAGAGTCACTGGGACAGTAGCCATCAGGTGGCCATCTTAGGCGTGGCAGAATCTAAGACCCCGGCTCCTGGGTTTTGTGCGCATTCACTATTGTGGGTAGTGTAGGGATGGGTCAACCGCTTTTCATGGACTGTAGTAGCGGTAGGGAAAGGTTCCAGACAAGTAGGGAAAGATTAGGGCTCCGTTACTTTTTTTTGACACTTTCTCAGTTGAGCTTGGACTGGCCAGGGTGCAATCAGCCCCTGCAGACAGACGAAACCTACAGACCTACACTCTGTTGGCATCTGTGAGTGTTCCTGTTTGGGCCTTCTCCCACGGGCTTGTTTTGAACAGTTTTTGCCTTTACTTCAATACATATTCCATTATCTGCATCTTGACTGTGTGTTATTGCCACCGCACCACGCTGCACCCACTCACATGCAGGAATCCACAGAAATGCATACGCATTCCATCATACCTCCATGGTGTGTACGCAGCCTCAAGGAGGGTTATGGCCTCTGTTAATTTTTTATGCCATTGGGGAGATTACCTTCACTTCCTTTCCTATAGGATTCCTGGTAGTTATCAGGACTTGTTCATTTAGTGAAGCCATTCTCATGCAGGTTTCCTTCAGGAGTTGGTAGGGGTTCCTTGAGCTGTGGGTGGTTGACCTCCCGATCCTTGATGCCTGCATAGTTCCTGAGCCGATGTCATTTGGCATAGTCAGCTGTATGACACCAATGATCTTTTTAGTTGTCTGTATGGATGGCATCATTCACATCATCACTGTAGGAGAGACATTTTTTCTACTAACCACCAAGGAACTTGGTCACGTAACTCTTTGACAGTGGTTCTTAACACCTGTCCTCAGGACCCACTAACAGTCCAGATTTTAAGTATTACCTTGGAGAGATGCAGAGTAGAATACTGCAATCACTGAGCAGCAAATGATATCACCTGTGATGTATTTTTCAGTAATCTTGCAAACCTGGCCTGTTAGTGGGTCCTGAGAACAGGAGTTGAGAATCACTTCTCTATGAAGAGCTTGAGATTATCAGGGTGGTCTCCAGTCCTGGATCTAGGGGGGTGCTAGGGTGGCTGTGCCCCCCCCCCCAGATAGTAGCTTTACCCTCCACAGGTTTCTGGACAATGGACCACCCTGCATGTCTATGGGCACCTTATCGGTACGCAACTATCTACTTGGGTGGACTCAATGTACTGTACATGGTTAGGGGACCGTGGGCCAATAGACATATTGCTAAGTGCTTAGATCCTCCCTGGACAATGGACCAAACTTCATGTCTATGGCCACTTATCGGTACACACCTACCTACATGTCTGCTCACTACTATTCCCTGCCATAAGTGATAAGAATGACTGCCTGCCCATGTTTCCTTTCTCCTGCCCTAATTTGTATGCTTGGGCAAGCTTAATTTTTAGGAGACCAAGGGCCAATAGACATATTGCTAAGTGCTGAAATCCTTCCTGGAAATTGGACCACCCTTCATTTCTATGGCCCCCTAATGGTGCACTCCTACCAACCTGGGCAAGCTTAATGTACATGGTATGGGGACGGTGGGTCAAAAGACATATTGCTAAGTGCTTAGATCCTGCCTGGACAATGGACCGTGTCTATGGCCACCATATTGGTATGCACCTATCTACTTGGGCGAAATGAATGTACTGTACATGTTTAGGGGACCGTGAAAGTGATAAGAATGACTGTCTGCCCATGTTTCCTTTCTCCTGCCCTAATTTGTATGCTTGGGCAAGCTTAATTTTGAAGAGACCAAGGGCCAATAGACACATTGCTAAGTGCCGAGATCCTTCCTGGAAAAAAAAGGACCACCCTTCATGTCTATGACTCCCTAATGGTACACACCTACCTACCCGGGCAAGCTTGATGCACATGATTAGGGGACTGTTTTGCTAAGTGCTTAGATTATTCCTGGACATTGGGCCACCTTTCATGTCTATGGCCACCATATTCATACCCACATCTCTACAAGATTCGGCAATCGTTGAAAGTCTTCCAGCTACCGGGAATAATTTATCTTCTTTTATATTGTCATAACAACAATGATGTAAATGTCGTTGTACGGTATTTATTTGTGTAGGTGTTAGCCCATTTATATTTCTGTACACGTGAGCAGAGCCGGAGAGGGAGCAGCATTCTAAATGAAATAAACAGCAAAAGAAGAGGCTATAATGGAAGACATTAACCTATACGTGCACTTTAGGCTATATATATGAATCCATGGTTACAGCATGCGTCAAATTGTCACAAGTGCAAAAGGGTCTTTGTTGGAAATTGTTATTGCAGTAAAAAGGTTGGCTGTACAATGACTGTATTTTTCTGATATTACTCCAAATCAGTCTTCTTATTATCCTAAAACATGTGTCAAAAGGAAAATTCTACGTTTAGCCCTGCTCCTCTCCCACCTTTGAGGTAACAAGAGTTATAACATGAACACTCTCGGTCTATGTTAGCCAAGACTAGGTTTACATCTTTGCATGTCAGGAACGTATGCAAAATTGTGCGCATTCCCGATGCACACAGAAATGAACTGCCCTTTAGCAGATGTGCGGCTGCACCTCCATACATCTGCTAACATGCATGCACCAAACCACACCTTTGGTGCAGCACCTTTTTGGAAAAGAGTCATGGACTTCTTTTCCGCATTTCTCGCAGATAGAGCAGCCCAATGCTACGCACAGGAACACAGGAAAATGCGCAGAAACACAAGTCCATTTGGTCGCACCTGTAGGTGTAAATATAGCCTGATTGTTATTGGGACCCCCAAGCATCTTCTAACGTGTGCATTTTTTTATTTTTATTTTTTGCATGCATCAAACCATATTGTGCTGCAGCCAGGAACTTCATTTCCGTGTTTCTTGTGTAGGGCAGCCCTGTTAACTCAATGGGCTGTTCTACATGTGACGCTTCGGGAGCATGTGGAAAACACACGTGCTCTGATGCACTTGTAGGTGCGAACTCACCCTAACAAGGTGTTTCCAAATCTCATGACCTCAGCTTGTAGCGGTCCAGTAAAAAATGTTGTCCGGTAATAAATTGTTGAAAAAACAGAACTTGATGAGAACGGAAGTGAGAACCATTCAGGATACCGCAAAGCTGCTTAAAGTGCATCGCTAGCCAAAAAATATTATGGTCTATTTTACTATACTTTTATGCTTTTTTTTACAAGTTCAGAAACTGATTTTAAATATTTTTTGTTTTTATTTCATCACAACTGAAGTGTAATGTACAAATATAATACCTACACCTTATAATAAGATCCCTTCTGCCCCTTCTCCTTTTCTATGGAAGAACCCTGGGGCCATCAAAAAAAAAAATACAGAATTATGTTTTTGAAAAAAAAAACATTCTGAATTCTGAGTTTGAAAGTCAGAATTCTGAGTTTGAAAGTCAGAATTCTGAGATTCAAAGTCAGAATTGTAAGTTTAAAAAAAAATATATTTTTTACAGAATTCTGAGTTTGAAAGTCAGAATTCTGAGTTTGAAAGTCAGAATTCTGAGCTTAAAAGTCAAACTCAGAATTCTGACTTTCAAACTCAGAATTCTGACTTTCAATCTCAGAATTCTGACTTTCAATCTCAGAATTCGGACTTTCAATCTCAGAATTCTGACTTTCAAACTCAGAATTCTGACTTTCAAACTCAGAATTCTGACTTTGAATCTCAGAATTCTGACTTTCAAACTCAGAATTCTGACTTTGAATCTCAAGCCGCGTACACACGGGCGGACTGTCTGGCCTACTTAGTCCGCCCGTGTACTTTTATTTTACAGGTGAATGGGTAGGGGTACATTGTACCCCATACTCATTCACATAGGGTGGGGGGGCCGGTATCCGGGGGCCCCCTTATTAAAGGGGGCTCCCGGATTCCGATAAGCCCCCCGCCCGCAGACCCCGACAACCAACGGCCAGGGTTGTCGGGAAGAGGCCCTTGTCCTCATCAACATGGGGACAAGGTGCTTTGGGGTGGGGGGGCCGCGCGGCCCCCCCTTTCCCCAAGGCACCCCCCCATGTTGAGGGCACGCGGCCTGGTGCGGCTCAGGGGGGGGGCGCTCGCCCGCCCCCCCTTTCCTGGCCGGCCGGGTAGCGTGCTAGGACAAGGGTCTGTTGTGGACTTTGGGGGGACCCCCACGCTGATTTTTTTCGGCGTTTGGGTTCCCTTTTAAGTCCATACCAGGCGGCGTGGCCAGCGACATCTCCCTCGCGGGCCCCGCCTGCCTGGAGACGCGCTCGAAATGAGCGGACTTTCCTCCGCGTGTGTGGGCGAGTCCGTTCATTTCAAAAGGAGGGCGGATAGTACGGCGGACTTAGTACGCCGTATTAGTCCGCTCAAAAAGTGCCGTGTGTGGGCAAGTCCGTTCATTCGAAAGTATGACGGACTGTCCGTCGGATTGTCTGACGGACTAAGTTGGCCAGACAGTCCGCCCGTGTGTACGCGGCTTCAGAATTCTGACTTTTAAACTCAGAATTCTGACTTTCAATCTCAGAATTCTGACTTTTAAACTCAGAATTCTGACTTTCAATCTCAGAATTCTGACTTTCAAACTCAGAATTCTGTAAAAAAATTTTTTTTTTTTAAAACTTACAATTCTGACTTTGAATTTCAGAATTATGACTTTTAATCTTAGAATTATGACTTTCACACTCAGAATTCTGACTTTCAAACTCAGAATTCAGAATTTTTTTTTTTTTCAAAAACTTAATTCTGTATTTATTTATTTTTGATGGCCCCAGGGCTCTTCCATACTTTTCAGATCAACTTACAATGATATTTTTTCAATACAGTAAAACCTTGGACTGCGAGCATAATTCGTTCCGGAAGCATGCTTTTAATCCAAAGCACTTGTATATCAAAGCAAATTTCCACATAAAAAATCATGGAAACTCAAATGATTCAACCATTTATTCATAAGTCCTTCAGTTTATAGTCCATATGAAAAGATTATATTATAGCAATGTAACCAAGTTGTGTAACCATAAAATGTCCATCTACAAGTGGAAGCCTCCACAAGGGGATTAGAAGCAAAATACAGCAGGCGCTACAGAGTATAAAAGAGAAGAGAGGCTCCTCTAAGTGTAGCAATATGGTTATATTTAATGGAGGTACAATATTTAGCAACTCACATGGTTGACGATGAAAAGTGGCACATCTAAGTATGCAGGCATCAGGGGGAAAGCTGTCCACATAGACCGTCCCCCACACCGCCGGCTCTCACCGCTATCAGTCTGCAATAGTGACCGGGAAGACTACCCTGAAGTAGAGCGATCTGAAAGCGAGGCTTGAACCGATTGTGGAGTGCAGCGTGGAAGGGACAATGTCAATGGCGGTGAGGAGGACGGTCTATGTGGACAGCTTTACCTGCTTGAATAATTATGTGCCTGTTTTAATCATCAATCATGTGAGTTTCTAAATGTTGTATCTTCATTAAATGTAAACATAATGCTACACTTAGACGCGCCTCTCTTCTCTTTTATACTCAGTTGTGACATGACACTACTTGTATATCAAGACAACCTGGTCACATTGCTATAATCTTTTTATATGGACTATAAACTGAAGGACCTATGAATAAATGGTTGTGGAACGAATCATTTGAGTTTCCATTATTTCTTATGGGAAAATTAGCTTTAATGTACAAGTGCTTTGGATTACAAGCATGTTTCTGGAACAAATTATGCTCGCAATCCAAGGTGTTACTGTATAATTATTTAGTTTTCACCTGTTTTTAGACCCAGTGACATCATCTCTAGGAGAAGGAGAGTGGGCACCCTCTAGTGGTCGGATGGTGGCAGTGCAGGTTGTGCCGGCCTGCTCTGCCCGCCGCAAACCCCCCGCCACGCAGCCCGTCTCCCAGCAAGCCATGGACCAGCAATGGTCCGCCACCCCAGGGTTGGGTATGCCTGCTATGGCCAAAGAGGATGCATGGTAACAGAGCATGTGCAGCTTAGTGTATATTGCTGCTGCAAGGCAGGGGGAAGCATTTATGACAAAAGAGACCATTTAAAAAAAAACAAAAAAAAAAACACATACCTGTCAGCATTTTTTTTTCTAATTTTACGTTTAATACTGCTTTAAAAGTAGATTGCAGAGTAAAGATTTGAAGCCTGCGGATCTAGCAAACCAATCACGCATTCATCAGACACCTCCACCAAAATACAAAACGAAAATCTCCTATTTAATATCATTAAATCAATTTTCCCAACACATGGTAGAGCAGAGCTACAAGGAGACAAACAAGCTAATGGAGAGACTAGAAAAAAAGAAAATGGCATGAAATTTTCTGTTGCTTGGTAATACAGGCTGAATGTCACAGAAAGGATTATATTCTAATGCAGACTTTAAAAAACAGAAAACAAGAGTGTCAATCGCAAGCTGGATCCCGCCATGCATCTGCAGACGCAATGGGATGCTCAGATAAGGATCAAGCCTCCTAACCACTTCAGCTCCGGAAAGGTGTTACCCCCCCTCCATGACCAGGCCATTTTTTGCGATACGGCACTGCCTTGCTTTAACCAGATCAATAACCGGCACTTTTGCCCCCTTCCTTCCCAGACCAATTTTCAGCTTTCATCGCTCTCGCACTCTGCGCTGTACCCAAATGAAATTTTTATCATTCAACAAAATTGACGTCCTTTTTTCCCCACAAATAGAGCTTTCTTTTGGTGGTATTTGATCACCCCTGCGGTTTTTATTTTTTGCGCTATAAACAAAAATAGAGCGACAATTTTGAAAAAAACGCATTATTTTTTACTTTTTGTTATAATAAATATCCCCCAAAAATATATAAAAAAACATTTTTTTCCCTCAGTTTAGGCCGATACGTATTCTTCTACATATTTTTGGTAAAAAAATCGCAATAAGCGATTATTGATTGGTTTGCGCAAAAGCTATAGCGTTTACAAAATAGGGATAGTTTTATAGCATTTTTATTAATAATTTTTTATTATTTTTTTTTTTACTAGTAATGACGGCCATCTGCGATTTTTATTGTGACTGCGACATTGTGGGGGACCCATCGGACATTTTTGACACATTTTTGGGACCATTGTCATTTATACAGTAATCACTGCCATATAAATGCAGTGATTCCTGTGTAAATGACACTGGCAGTGAAAGGGTTAACCAGTGGGTGGCAGTGTAGGGGTTAAGTGTTCCTAGGGGTGTGTTACTAACTGTGGGGGGGTTGGGCTTTCATTTAGTGTACACTGATCTCTGCTCCAATCACATGGAGCAGAGATCAGCGTCACTAGTTGCTAGGCAGAATGGAAAAATGTTGTTTACACTGCATTTCCTCCATTCGGCCTCTCCGTGAGTCGATCGCGGGGATGCCCGCGGCGATCGAGTCCGCGGGTCCCGCGACCGGACTCACGGAGGTCCCGACCAGCGCGGGAGCGCGCCGCCAGCGGCGCGCTCCCGATGGCAGGGCGGCATCGAATATTGGACGTACCTGTACGCCAATATGCCTGCCCGTGCCATTCTGTCGACGTACATCGTCGTGCGCTGGTCGGGAAGTGGTTAAGCCAAAATGTATTCTGCTACGTGTTTTTGGTAAAAAAAAATGTTTCCGTTAAGTGTATAATATTTGGTTTGTGTGATCATGGACAGATGTACGCAAATGATCATGCACAGATGTGTGCAGGTGATCAGGTACATATGTGTGCAGATAATCATTGGGACATGTGATTTTAGTGGGACATATGTGGGGGACAGGTGTTTTTATTGTGGGACATGTGTTTTGGGGACATGTGTGTTTTACATTGTGTGGTGACACTAGGTTGGTGATCAGTGAGTAAAAATCTGTAAAAAACAGCTCATACTCACTGATCACCAGCCGGCTGCAGCGATCTGCTCTCCTCTCCTCACCAACAACTTCTATATGAGGAGAGGAGAGCCAATTGCCTAGCAACCGGCTCTGTGTTTACATCACATGATGGCTGTGATTGGACATGGCCGTCATGTGATCAGGAGGGCCAATCACAGAGCCCTCCTGCCGATCGGAGATGCGCCGTGTCCGAGTGAGACGAGCGTATCGGGATCACGCCGCTGCGCGGGCCCACGCGCACGAGATCCCCCTCCTTCTGATGGGCGTTCCTGAACTCAGAAGGAAAGAGCGCCCACCCGGCTGTTTATGTATATTGGCCGGGTGGGAAGTAGTTAACTGACAATTGTGCTGTCGTGCGACGTTGTACCCGAATAAAATCGATGTCCTTTTTTTTCTACAATAGAGATTTCTTTTGGTGGTATTTGATCACCTCTGTGGGGTTTTTTTTTGCCCTAAAAACAAAAAAAGCCGACAATTTAAAAAATGAAAAACAATAT
Source organism: Lithobates pipiens (assembly GCF_037356315.1). Lineage (NCBI taxonomy): Eukaryota > Metazoa > Chordata > Amphibia > Anura > Ranidae > Lithobates > Lithobates pipiens. The sequence continues at coordinate 45,141,374 of NW_027507764.1, forward strand.
TTTTTTACTTTCTGCTATAAAACATATCCAATAAGATCAGCTACTCTAGCGGCCCAATAGGCATGATATACACTCACAGGCCACTCTATTAGGTACACCTAGTAGCGGGTTGGACCCCCTTTTGGCCTTCATTCTTCATGGCATAGATTTAACAAGGTGTTGGAAACATTCCTCAGAGATTTTGCTCCATAGTGACATGATGAGTGGCCGGTGAGTGTATGCTTACTTACATTGTGCCAAGCTGAACCAAAGAGCCTGCTCAATACAAATAAATTCTAGAGTTTAGTTTAAACTGATTGTTAGAACATGAAAAAACAGGATCTTGTGAACTAATAACTTTCTGTGCTCTCTGACTGTTATAATTTTCTATAAAAAGGGCAAGTATACTCTTCCTAAGTCTTTAGGGACACGGGACTATGACCAGTGGGAGTAGAAAATGTCCTGGACTTGGTGAGTGGGAGTAAATAAATGACATAGCACCTGTGGTCAGGAAGAAAAGGAATTGTGCACCATCATTGGTGTCAGTGGGAGGAATAGTACCCCATCATTGGTGTCAGTGGGAGGAATAGTGCCCCATCATTGGTGTCAGTGGGAGGAATAGTGCCCCATCATTGGTGTCAGTGGGAGGAACAGTGCCTCATTATTGGTGTTAGTTTGAGGAATAATGCCCACACATTGGTATTAGGGTGTAGTGGGAGTAAATAAATTACATAGCACCTGTGGTCAGGAGGAAGAGGAATTGTCCCTTATCATTGGTGTCAGTGGGAGGAACAATGCCCCATCATTGGTGTTAGTTTGAGGAATAGTGCCCACACGTTGGTATTAGGGTGAGAAATAGTGCCCCATAACTGGTGTCAGTGGAAGGAATAGTCCCCCCAACATTGGTACTAGTAGCATGAATAGTGGCCCTTCATGTCAGAAACCATGAATCATACCAAGACAGAAGTACAGTTAAATCACACTTGTTTAATAATAAAAGTAAATAGAACAAATGTAGTCAAAACATAGCCAAAGTTCGGTAACCAGAACGGATAGTCAGACAAGCCAGAAAGTCAGGAAGCCAGGCATCAGCATAGTGGAACAGCAAGCAGGATCTGGAGCCAGAAGGAACGTCAGCCAAGCAAGTCTAAGCCCTCGTACACATGGTCGGAGATTCCGACGGAATGTGTCCGATCGGACCGTTTTGTCGGATAATCCGACTGTGTGTGGTCTTCATCGGACTGTTACCGTCGGAGTATCCGACGGACCAAGTTTTCCAACTTGTCGGTAAAATTTTGCGACAACATGATCCGATCGGACCTTGTCCGATCATGTGTAGAGAACTCCGATCGGACAAAGTGCCACGCATGCTCAGATCAAATTCCTACACCAAAGCTATTGGCTACTAGCCTGAACGTAGTCCCGTCGTAACGAAATAACGTCATCACGTTCATGAACGATCGGATTTTCCAACAACTTTGTCCGACCGTGTGTATGCAACAGTTTCGGACAAAATCCGATGGATTTGGTTGTCGGAATGTCCGACCGTGTGTACAAGGGCTAACAGGTACGCAGGAGAGAATCTTTGTGATGTTGACCAGGCCAAGGCAGAGATCATCTGGGATGGATGGCTTAAGTAAGCAGGACTGACGAGTAGAATATCATCAACGGGTGAGTCACTGTGGAAAGATAGGGGCTGGCAATTAACCGACAGCTGAGCGGCCAGCTCAGAGAAGGAAGGGTTGAGCCCAGCCCTGACACTTTGTTGATGTCAGTGGGAAGAATAGTGCCCCATTGTCGGTGTCAGTGGGAGGAATACTGTCCCATTGTTGGTGTCAGTGCAAGGAATAGTCCCCCAACATTGGTGGGTTTCAGTGGAAGGAATAATGCCCCATTTTTGGTATTAGTGGGAGGAATAGTGCTATATCGTTGGTAATGGTGGAAGGTATCTTGCCCCATCATTGGTATTAGCGGGAGGAATAGTCCCCCAACATTGGTGTCAGTGGGAGGAATAGTGCCCCATTTTTGGTATCAGTGGGAGGAATACTGTCTCGTATCAGTTGGAAAAATAGTTCCCCAAGGTCTGGATAAAGGCCAGCAAAGCATTTTAAAGACCGCAGTAATAGAGATTCCGTTAAAGGAAACAGAAAGACTGTACTGTGCACCCTCCATCAAGGGGGACATTTGAAGGTCTCTCTCTGACCATTGGCTCAGCTGAAAAGCTGCCTTTTTGTTGTTTTACTGTCATGCCATGTTTAGGGAGTCACTGACCTGTAAGAAGGATACAGGATGGGAATTAAGACGTTTCAGTCCGCTTTGATTGCATTCTTGTTCCAGGTCACTAACTCGCTAGGCACTGAATCCAGCATGTGGATGACAGTTCTAGTGCTTGTATCTTAAAGGTTCAATTTTTAACATTCAAAAAATGTTTTTATTGGAGGTACTTAAGGGAAAAAGAAAACTGAGGTGTATAATAAAAATAATAAGAATAATATGGGGTGGGGGATTACAAGCAAAAAACACAAAGTGCTCCATTTGACAGATAAGCTTAATATGGTGAAAATAAATGGTGATTGCATAATGTATTATCAATGTAATTGTTTGGCAGTGTTGGCGACCAGAATTAAAAAAAATATGTCAGCTACTATAATAGACAGTTGAGATATCAGAAGAGCCTAACCTCTTGGAATGTCATACCCCTAAATAAAATCTAATGCTACGGTCGTGTGGATGAAAAAATGCAATACCCTATTGAGCTACCCATTGAGCCTATGACTTTTGAAATTTATCAGGACAGCCCCTATGGGCATATATGAACATAGAACAGCGCTGACTTGAAGTATCCATGATTACTGGGTCAGAGGAATCGCTTTGGATCCAAGTATGTGCAATCTGTTTACGAGCAATATATAAAAGTATTGTGTAGCCGGAGGCGGTATGCAGTTAGAAATGTCAGTTTCCACACATGTAAGGTATTATACACTGGAGAACAGGTTACTATGAAGGCATTCATTTAAAAACTGTTAACATTTAAGCAGTTTGTGGTCTCCAGTGATTAAACAAGTGCAGTGCAATGTAGAAATCATCAGCTAAGGCTCAAGCAATGAATCAAAAAGCTATGCGGAGGGAGCAGATGTCTTACTTTTGCTTGCCTGCAGTCGCATTGCAGGCACAGGTAGGCTAATTGTAAACAGAGTAAAACCATGGATGGAAAAACGCAGAGATAAGAGATTATACTTACAAAGTAGCAAGGTATTCCTGGATTTATGGTAGCAAGGTATTCCTGGATTTATGGTAGCAAGGTATTCCTGGATTTATGGTAGCAAGGTATTCCTGGATTTATTAAAATGGGCTATTGTGTTTTAGAAGCACAATTAAAGTTAGTAATGTTAATTCCCTGATGGTTATCCTTATAGTTTTTAATAAAATGACTCCACTCTTGCACTGCTTGACTTAATATTACTGCTATAGTAAAGAGGACCTGTTACCATCCTGTAGTATAAGTAGTAGTGTAATGTAAAGGGACCGTGTGCTTGTGTCACGGTCTGGAGTTAGGCTTGGAGACCAGTAGCTATAGCAGTATAGAGGCTCCCAATGGCCAGCAGGATAAGGACACAAGTAGATCACCACGGTGGATGATGCAGGCTCACCTAACCTAACCGGTATTCAATAGAGCTCCCGATGATGGCGAAGGGTTTTGCTGCATATTAATACCAGGTCACGGTCCTCACGATCAACCAACCAGGAGCTGAGCAACCTGGGGTCCAGTAGCAGATATAGCAGCAGGGGAATCGAGCAGAAGCTTAGTCTGTAAACAAGCCAAAGGTTGGTAACAGGTGGTTGCAGGTTGGGATCAATTGGATGAGTGGCCAATTGATTCCAGAAACAAGCCAAGGGTCAGTAATGAGTGGTTGTGAAGATAAGACAGCTGCAGGTACGCAAAGGAGCAAGATATCGGCTGGAGAGAGCACAATAATCTGGCAAAGTGCAGAGACAGGGCTTAAACCAGGAAGTTCATGGGAGGAGCAAAGGGTTCAAGGTTCAAGAGGAAAAGTTATCTAAGAAGTCAGGAGGGGAGCTGTCCAGCATTCCGCATCAGCAAGAAGAGCCACCACCAGAGGCAGCAGAGGATGTGGGTTCAGATCCCAGTCCTGACAGCTTGGCTGCATGCCCCTCTCGTGCACTGTACATGAGAGGTCATGGAGCATGTACTCTCTTTAACCTATTCCTTGAAGACTCTCCTGCAGAGATAGGAGATGCAAAGATGCAGATGCAAAGAGATACTTTAAAATGGGGCCTGCTCAAGCGTGTGTTTGCCAATTGGAGAACAATCGGTAAGGCACCCCACCTAGCCTAACCAGAACCCCTGTGGCTGTATGTACACCTTGAGCAACAGACACCATTGCAGCCCACCACATGCCGGTTCATTCTCAAGAGACATTCCTATCTGTGGTCAGAATAATGAAACGAGCACACAATAAATAACTTTGGCCTTTGCTTTAATAAACAAAACATAGGGTTATATACAAGCAGTTCCCTCAGCCTCACAAATAGAGGTGACATGTCCTTTAGGTGTAGAAGACAAAGCAGTTCAGTTGGAGAGAAGTAACTTTCAAGACCTATAATCTCCAGAGGGCTGTCCCAGAATCCCATCATCTCCCTAGGGGATGAGAGTATTCCCATAAAAATGAGTCCCTAGAATGTTGTATCTCCCAAACTTCTGAGCCTTCCCTCCTTAGCGGAAAGTTTCTTACCTAGGTCTTCCACCTACATGGTGTATCCTGGCCTGATGTACTTCAGAGAGACTTGAAAGCCCCATGACCTCCAGAGGGCCATTCCAGAATCCCATCATCCCCCAAGGAGATGAGAGTAGTCCCATAAACATTAGTCTCTAGAATATTGTAACTCTCAAGTTGCTCCCGCCTTTCTTCGTTAGATGGAAGCTTTCTATCTAGGCTTCCCACCAACATGGTGTATGCTAGCCTGAAGCATCTCAGAGAATCTTGTATCCCTTGATGAGTCTGACTCTGGGCAACTTCCCACCTAACCCATATAAAAGGTGCCTTTCTCCTGGCAGGGCATAATGTTCCTAAATCCAAAAGGATCCCAGGAACTAGCTCCCTACTTTCTATAGTGACACCGAGTGGAGAACATGTCTGTGCCCCTAGACTGCAGCAACAATTTCTCACTGGACTGTAGTAAATAGATCCTCTTACAGTATGCGTGGATCACTTTAGATAAAAGTATTTTTGTGCCTTCCCTCCGCACTTCTACTGCCCAAGATTTACACCTCTCATGGGTCTGTTTTATGGTTTTATAACAACACATTAGGCTTTTCTTCATAATTAACCATCCCATTACTGTTCATAGGAGACTCTGTGTAGAAACATAAGGGACACTTCTGGCCCCTAGTGACCTCACTTAAATCTCAGCCCTGCATGGGATCATTGCTGGATGGTCTTTCAGTTGGTTATCTGTTATCCTTGATCCTGAATCTGCTTGACTCAGTTATTGACCCGAACCTCCGCTCATGGATTACCCCCACCTCTGCTCATCTCTGACGGTGACCTCGATGCTGCTCATGTTTTTGCGCGTTCTTGGTTGGCCGTTACCAAACTCAGCTTATGACCCAGCTCTGCTCTCTACTAGTCTAGGTGACTCACCACTTTGATTCTGCTGACCTGACACCAAGTCTGCCATTCCAGCTTCCTGATATCTCTACCCCTCCATTGCCCTAGCAGTCTTCGTCTCAACACTGCACATGGTGTGAACGAGCCCCTCAATAATTCTCTACCTGTTCTTGTCCCAAAAACCAGTCCCTCTCCATTTTGTCAAAGAAAGAAAGGGGAGGAAGGGGTAGAAAGCCTGTGCAATCTGAGCTGTGCAGCCTGCAGAGCTGAAACTTATGCCGTGTACACACGACCGGACTTTCCGGCAGACTAGGTCCGACGGGTCAGTCCGTCGGACAATCCGATCATGCGTGGGCTAGTCCGGTTGTTTTTAGGGGAAAAAAATCAGCCGGACCTAGAAATAAAACATGTTTCAAATCTTTCCGACGAACTCAAGTCCGGTCGAAAAATCAGTTTGTCTGTATGCTAGTCCGACGGACCAAATATAACGCAAGGACAGCTATTGGCTACTGGCTATTGAACGTCCTTGTTTAGTCCCGTTTACGTCATCACGTTCAAACCAAACGGACTATCGATTGGACTTAGTCCGTTCCTGTGTGGCCAAGTCCATTCGTTCGGAAAGTCAGTTGGACCTCTGCTGAAAGTCCGTCGGGAAGACCGTCGGACCCAGTCCGTTGAAAAGTCCGGTCGTGTGTACGCAGCATAAGAGGTCTTAGCCCTTGTACACACGGTTGGACATTTCGACGGAAAATGTCCGATCGGACCGTGTTGTCGAATAATCCGACCGTGTGTGGGCTCCATTGGACTGTTTCCGTTGGAATATCCGACCAACAAAGTTTTAGAGCAGGGCTATAAAATTTTCCGACAACATGATCCGATCAGACTTTGTCCGATCGTGTGTAGAGAATTCCGATCGGACAAAGTGCCACGCATGCTCAGATCAAATTCCTAGACCAAAGCTATTGGCTACTAGCCTGAACATAGTCCCATCGTAATGAAATAATCATCACGTTCTGGACGATCGGATTTTCCGACAACTTTGTCCGACCGTGTGTATGCAACAGTTTCGGACAAAATCCGTCGGACAAAATCCAACGGATTTGGTTGTCAAAATGTCTGACCGTGTGTACAAGGGCTTAGAGAATCCCAGGTCTTGCACTGAGCCTGCAGGCCTTCTGGAAAAGTGACAATATACAGATACAAAATAAATAAATAAATAAAATGAGCACTAAATTAAATACACTGAACTACCCTAAATACCCCCCTTCCCACCTCCCCTCCAAGAAAACACACTCTCCACAAAAAAGAAATAAAAGTAGATTGAAACTCGGCAGCTCAATGAGTGATATTTCGAGTTCTTATTTCAGCAGAATTTTGCTGACACCTGACAGCAAAATCAATTTTGCTAAAATCACTCCGTTCATCCTTACTCGTCGACAGGTTTATTTTTGCGTACCGTTCACTTTTCTAATAAGTATTTTATCATAGTTGAAAAAAAGAAAAAAGAAAAAACTGAACTGACAGTACACAAATAAAAATCAATAAAAAAATACAAAAAACGTTAAATAAAATACACTAAACTATCTTAAATACCACCCCCCCCCCCCCCAAAAAAAAACACACTCTCCAAATAAAAATAAAATAAAATAAAGAATAGATTTTATTTTTTAAGCAAAATGAAAACTAAGCAGCACAATGAGCGATATTGCAAGTTTTCATTTCAATTCAGCATCCAAATAAGGAAACATCATAAGGAAAATATATTATTTGAAAGTTTTTGTTTCAGCACAATTTTGCTAATGCTTGACAGCAAAATCAATTTTGCCAAACTCACTCCACTCATCCTCACTCGACATATTTATTTTAGTGTAACTTTCACGTGTCTAAAGCCTCGTACACACGATCAGATTTTCCGCAGACAAAACCTTGGACTTTTGTCCGAAGGTGTGTGCCTGGATTTTGTCTTGCATACAAACGGCAAGGAATTGTCGGCCAACAAACACAAACATAAGGATGAACTATGTGGTTTTTCAGCTCTTTAGCGCCACCCTTTGGGCTCCTTCTGCTATTTTGCTATTTCTGCTATTTTTGTGGTAGAAATTTGGTGAGTGTTGATTCACGCTTTTCATTTTGCACTTTTCAGTTCACGCTTTTTAGTTCGTTTCTGAACAGCCATTCGTCAACCAGCCATGTTGCAAAATCGGAGGAGATATAGTGCTATTTATTATTGGCCTTGGAGTTATTGCTTTGACCCAAGTCCAGTGCAGGAACAGGATGAGGAGGAGTTCTTGGACCAAAAATTGTTTGCTTTATTAATCGTGACCAATTATGTCATATTCCTTTGCTGCGGGAGCTCCAGGAGAATAATGCAGATGATTTTCGGAATAATTTCCGGATGACGGACCCCTGCTTTCACCAACTCTTGGTATTGTTGACCCCTATATTAAGATGCAGGACACATGCATGAGGCTTTTATTTTTTGGTTGAATAATAATGATTTGATTTGTTATATTTTCTATATTTTTGGATGCATAGCATTCACTTTTTGGTTAAGTTCTATAGGCAGATATCATGTCTAATTGTATGTGTTTTTCTTTTTTTAATGCACAATAAAAAAATTGTGGAGAATAATAATTGACTATGTGTTTTACTTCAAATTACATTTTGGGAGTAGGCAGTTACATTTAAAAATTTACAATGTAAAATTGACAAGGGACACCAACATAGATGTATCTTTGATCTTAAAAACTACAGGATAATGGTGTTGTGGTAACTTGCCCCAAAAAAAAAAAGAAGCATAATAATATTATTCTTGATATCACTAGAAAAAAAAATCCTTTGAAAATTAGTTTGCAATAACTCCATCAGTATCACCAGCAAAGCAGCTTCATTATTATCCCATTAAAGAAGAAGAGAATTGTGCGCTGCATTTCCAGATTTCATAATTTGCTGCGTCACAAATGTCAATTCTCCATTACGAGCGCTGGTTTACAAGACTGACCGCTTCCGGCTCGTCCTTGCTTCCGAGCATGCGTGTTTGTACTTTGGACTTTTGTCCGACGGACTTGTGTACACATGCTCAGAAAATCCGACAACAGAGATTCATCCGCAGAAAATTTTAAAATCTGCCATCCAACATTTGTCCGCGGAAAATCCAACAACAATTGTCTAAAGGAGCGTACACACGGTCGGATTTTCCTCCAACAGCCTGTCATTGCACGTTTCCTGGCGGAAAGTCCAATCGTAGTTGGAGAAAAAAACCCTAAAATGACAAAAGAAACAAAAAAATGACAAAGAAAATAAATTAAATGCATTGAACTACCCTATACCCCTCTCCCCCTCAAAAAATAAAAAAAAATAAAAAAAAAACTGAATAAGGAAAATATAATAAGGAGTAGATGTTATTTGCACCTTTTTGTTTCAGCAAAATTTTGCTGACACCTGACAGCAAAATCTATTCTGCCAATGATTCCGGCAGACCATTCGATCGTGTGTGGGCTGCAGCGGACTTTTGATTTGCAAAAGTCTGACAGACTTTAGAAATGGAACATGTTTCAAATTTTTCCGCCAGAACTCCGCCGGACCCAGTTCCTACCGAAAAATCCGCTCGTGTGTATGCTAATCCGACGGACAAAAACCGACGTGAGGGCAGCTATTGGCTACTGGCTATGAACTTCCTTATTCTAGTCCAGTCGTACGTCATCACGTTCGAATCCGTCAGACTTTGGTGTGATTGTGTGTGGCCAAGTCCGTTCATTCAGAAAGTCCGTCAGAACTCTGTCAGAACTCCGTCAGAACTCCTTCGAAAGTCTGTCGGATCTAGTCCCTTGAAAAGTCCGGTCGTGTGTACGTGGCATAACTTTCACTTGTTAAATAAGTATTTTTTCATAGTGGACAGAAAAAAAAACCCCAAAAGTTATAGTACACAAATAAAGATCAATTAAAAATAAATAAAAAAATGACAAAGAACACTAAATTAAGTACACTTAACTACCCTATATACCCCCTCCCCCCAAAAATAAATTAAAAAAATAAAATACAAATATAAAAAGGAGTAGCTACTGTTATTATAGGTTTTTGCTTCAGCAAAATGTTGCAAAAAAAAAAAAAATAATAACAAAAAATGACAAAGAACAATAAATTAAATGCACTGAACTACCCTATCTACCCCCCCCCCCCCCCCCCAAAAATAAAAAAATAAAAAATAAAAGCAAATAAGGAAACATAAGATGTAGATATTATTTTCATATTTTTTGTTTCAGCAAAAGTTTGCTGACACGTGACAGCAAAATACATTTTGCCAAAATCACTCCGCTCATCATTACTTGTCGACAGATTTATTTTAGTGTAACATTCACTTGTCTAAGTATTTTTTCATAGTGGGGGGGGGGGGGGAAATGAATTGACAGTACACAAATAAAGATCAATAAAAAATAAATAAATAAATGACAAAGAACAATAAATTCAATTTCTAAATGCACTGAACTACCCTATATACCCCCCCCCCCCCCCCAAAAAAAAAAGCAAAATCAATTTTGACAAAATCACTCTGCTCATCCTTACTCGTGGACACATTTTTTTTAGTGTAATATTCACTCGTCTAAGTATATTTTCATAGTGGGGGGGGGGGGGGGGGAATCAATAAAACATAAATAAATATAAAAAATAAATAAAAAAAAGACAAAGAAAACTAAATTAAATACACTGAACTACCCTAACGCCCCCACCAAAGGAAAACACTGCCCGAATAAAGAAATAAAAATAAGCATAGATTTTATTTTTCAAGCAGATTAAAACTAAGCAGCTTAATGGGTGATATTGTGAGTTTTCCTTTCAGCAAAACGTTGCTGACGCCTCACAGCAAAATCAATTTCCCAAAAGCCACGGCACTCATCCTTACCCGTCGACAGGTTTATTTTAATGTAACTTTCACTTGTCTTAATAAGTATTTAATTGAGAGAAAAATGATGAATATACTGATTAGCAGAATATCAATTTTTGTCTGCAGCCGCTAAAGGTGTGTTTGCTCATTATGTTCCATTTTATCATTTATTACGTCAATTATCTCTTATTTTCCCCATGCTCTGCCTTCCTTCCTGTCTATTTCTATAGACTATGTACCAACAATTGCATGTATCCCCCTCCGTTCGGCAGACTTCGCCTGCTTCCCTTGTGTTTTCTTCCAGTGATTTTTCTCTTTCGCTCGCGCACACACGGGGGAGAAGTTTAATGCGATTTTTGATAAATGTGTGGAAGAAGGGTCGTTTTCCCTTGACAGGAAATTATTTAAAATCTATTTACCAGCAGAAGTGCCTGGAGTAGCCGCTGTATATACTGTTCTACATCAAACAAGTGTATTTGATTCTGAGTCCTATGTCCTATCATGCTGAAAATATATTTTTTTTTAGACACGATCAATGATTGTATTACCTGCAAAGTATATATTCCCAGTAGGATTCCTGCATGACTGTCTGCGCAGCTATAATAGGTGACTGGGGGGGCACAGGCCACAATTATTGTTTATGTGTTAAAAAAAAAAATCCATTAATTCTTTAATTCCATAAATAGCCCAAAAAAAAAAAAAAAGAAGAGTTAACTACTTGTCTACCAAGGCATTTTTTTTTTAAATTCTGCATTTTTTTGTTGGAAATAAAAAAATAAGACACAGGGAGCATGGGGAACAAAATAGTGGCAGTTGCAACTTACACGATATTGTCAAAAGTATTGGGACACCTGCCTTTACACTCACATCAACTTTAATGGCATCCCGGTCTTAGTCCGTAGGGTTCAATATTGAGTTGGCCCACTCTTTGCAGCTACAGTGGTGTGAAAAAGTGTTTGCCCCCTTCCTCATTTCCTGTTCCTTTGCATGTTTGTCACACTTAAGTGTTTCGGAACATCAAACCAATTTAAACAATAGTCAAGGACAACACAAGTAAACACAAAATGCAATTTGTAAATGAAGGTGTTTATTATTAAAGGTGAAAAAAAATCCAAACCATCATGGCCCTGTGTGAAAAAGTGATTGCCCCCTAAACCTAATAACTGGTTGGGCCACCCTTAGCAGCAACAACTGCAACCAAGCGTTTGCGATAACGTGCAATGAGGCTTTTACAGCGTCCTGGAGGAATTTTGGCCCACTCATCTTTGCAGAATTGTCCTAATTCAGTTACATTAGAGGGTTTTCGAGCATGAACGGCCTTTTTAAGGTCATACAACATCTCAATAGGATTCAGGTCAGGACTTTGGCTAGGCCACTCCAAAGTCTTCATTTTGTTTTTCTTCAGCCATTCGGTGGTGGACTTGCTGGTGTGTTTAGGATCATTGTCCTGCTGCAGAACCCAAGTTCGTTTCAGCTTGAGTACACGAACAGATGGTCGGACATTCTCCTTCAGGATCTCTTGGTAGACAGCAGAATTCATAGTTCCTTTTATCACGGCAAGTCTTCCAGGTCCTGAAGCAGCAAAACAGCCCCAGACCATCACACTACCACCACCATATTTTACTGTTGGTATAATGTTCTTTTTATGAAATGCAGTGTTCCTTCTACGCCAGATATACTTGGACACACACCTTCCAAAGAGTTCCACTTTTGTCTCATCGGTCCACAGAATGTTGTCCCAAAAGTCTTGGGGATCATCAAGATGTGTTGTGGAGAAATTGAGACGAGCTTTGATGTTCTTTTTGCTCAGCAGTGGTTTTCTCCTTGGAACTCTGCCATGCAGGCCATTTTTGCCCAGTCTTTTCCTGATGGTGGAGGCATGAACGCTGACCTTAACTGAGGCAAGTGAGGCCTGCAGTTCCTTGGACGTTGTTGTGGGGTCTTTTGTGACCTCTTGGATGAGTCGTCGCTGCGCTCTTGGGGTAATTTTGGTCGGCCGGCCACTCCTGGGAAGGTTCACCACTGTTCCATGTCTTCGCCATTTGTGGATAATGGCTCTCACTGTGGTTCGCTGGATTCCCAAAGCTTTGGAAATGGCTTTATAACCCTTTCCAGACTGATAGATCTCAATTACTTTCTTTCTCAATTGTTCCTGAATTTCTTTGGGTCTCGGCATGATGTGTAGCTTTTAAGGATCTTCTGGTGGACCTTACTGTGTCAAGCAGCTCCTATTTAAGTGATGCCTTGATTGTGAACAGGTGTGGCAATAATCAGGCCTGGGTGTGGCTAGAGAAATTGAACTCAGGTGTGGACAACCACAGTTATAGTATGTTTTAACAAGGGGGGCAATCACTTTTTCACACAGGGCCATGATGGTTTGGATTTTTTTTTACCTTTAATAATAAACACCTTCATTTACAAATTGCATTTTGTGTTTACTTGTGTTGTCCTTGACTATTGTTTAAATTGGTTTGATGTTCCGAAACACTTAAGTGTGACAAACATGCAAAGGAACAGGAAATGAGGAAGGGGGCAAACACTTTTTCACACCACTGTATAACAGCTTCAATTGGGCATGGAGTTCACCAGAGCTTCACAGGTTGGCACTGGAGTCCTCTTCCTCTCCTCCATGATGACGTCACAGAGCTGGTGGATGTTAGAGACCTTGCACTCCTCCACCTTCCATTGGAGGATGTCCCACAGATGCTCAATAGGGTTTAGGTCTGGAGACATGCTTGGCCAGTCCATCACCTTTACCATCAGCTTCATTATCAAGGCAGTGGTCATCTTGGAGGTGTGTTTGGGGTCATTATCATGTTGGAATACTGCCCTGTGGCCCAGTCTCTGAAGGGAGGGGATCATGCTCTGCTTCAGTATGTCACAGTACATGTTGGCATTCATGGTTCCCTCAATGAACTGTAGCTCCCCAGTGCCGGCAGCACTCATGCAGCCCCAGACCATGACACTCCCACCACCATGCTTGACTGTAGGCAAGACACACTTGTCTTTGTACTCCTCACCTGGTTGCGGCCACACACGCTTCACACTATCTGAACCAAATAAGTTTATCTTGGTCTCATCAGATCACAGGACATGGTTCCAGTAATCCATGTCCTTAGTCTGCTTGTCTTCAGAAAACTGCTTGCGGGCTTTCCTGTGCATCATCTTTAGAAGAGGCTTCCTTCTGGGATGACAGTCATGCAGACCAATTTGATGCAGTGTGCGGCGTATGGTCTGAGCACTGACAGGCTGACCCCCACCCATATAACCTCTGCAGCAATGCTGGCAGCACTCATATGTCTATTTCCAAAAGACAACCTCTGGATATGACGCTGATCACGTGCACTCAACTTCTTTGACCGACCATGGCGAGGCCTGTTCTGAGTGGAACCTGTCCTGTTAAACCTCTGTATGGTCTTGGCCACCATGCTGCTGCTCAGTTTCAGGGACTTGGCAATCTTCTTATAGCCCAGGCCGTCTTTATGTAGAGCAACAATTCTTTTTTTCAGATCCTCAGAGAGTTCTTTGCCATGAGGTGCCATGTTGAACTTCCAGTGACCAGTATGAGAGAGTGAGAGCGATAACACCAAATTTAACACACCTGCTCCCCATTCACACCTGAGACGTTGTAACACCAACGAGTCACATGACACCAGAGAGGGAAATGGCTAATTGGGCCCAATTTGGACATTTTCACTTAGGGCTGTACTCACGTTTGTTGCCAGCGGTTTAGACATTAATGGCTGTGTGTTGAGTTATTTTGAGGGGACGGTAAATTTACACTGTGATACAAGCTGTACACTCACTACTTTACATTGTAGCAAAGTGTCATTTCTTCAGTGTTGTCACATGAAAAGATAGAAGAAAATATTTACAAAAATGTGAGATATCTCTCTCTCTCTCTAACTATCTCTCTCTCTCTCACATTTTAACAAAGTATTTAGCAATTTTCAAAATTATTTAAAAACCACAAAAAAAGACACTACGTCAGTTTTTTATGGGCTTTTGATTGTCACGTTGAAGATGAAGTGTGAGTTGGCATACAATGACAGATTTTCCTCTCTCCTCTTACATACAGAATCTTATTAAACCTCATCCGTCATGCAGACTGACAAGGATCACTATTGGCAAAGCAGTCCCTGCGAATGTTCCTCATGACAGGTTACACGGCACGGTTCACATGGCGGTAACGAGGCCGGCTCCAGATTTCCAGGCGATGACATAGGCGTATAATATGCTTCATTCGGGGTGGAATTACTAGGAGAAGTCTGAGCTTATAGGCATAGGTGTGTGCAGCCTATTGAATTAGGAAGTGCACTCTAATGCTCAAACACACGTGTGTGCGTCTACATATATATGACATATATATCTACATATATATGACCCCGGAACATTGAAAGAGAAGTGTGTAAACACCTCTTATGCCAGAGCCAGTGAGAGGGAGAGCTTTCCCAGCTTCCTGCCAGCGCACAGAGTGATAATGCACATGGGGTGGTTAGGGTGTACCCAGGCACAACTACCACACCCTGTGATGGGGAACCTTGGCACCCCAGATGTTTTGGAACTACATTTCCCATGATGCTCATGCACTCTGCAGTGTAGTTGAGCATCATGGGAAATGTAGTTCCAAAACATCTGGGGTGCCAAGTTTCGCCATCACTGGGTTAGACCAACATTATACTGTGCACAGTGCCCATAGATGCCATAGATACAGGATGAGAGTAAGGGGTCGATTTAACACGTATTTCCAACTGAATCCAGCTAGAAAAATGTGGGAATCCTGGTTGAAAGAAGGTGTGTGAATCTTGTGGGAAAAAAATGAATTAGTTATGTAATGTACAAATCACATTACATTAACCACTTAAAGCGATATTAAAGCTTTGTGTTTTTTTTTTTTTTAAATAACAAACATACCTTCTCTGTGTAATGGTTTTGCATAGAGAAGCTCCGATCTTTTTTCTGTTCGCATCCCTCACGGATGCCCCTCGAGCAGTGCCCCTCCAGAGAAAGCCACTTGCCCTGGGGTGCACCGCTGCGTGCTCGCTCCTGAGCTGCTTCTCTATGCATCCATAAGACACGTCAAGCCACGGCTCGATCCCCGCCTCACCCTCTATCCTCATTGGCTCACTGGCTGTGATTGACAGCAGCGGGAGCCAATACTTTTGAAATGAACGGACTGGCCCACACACGCGGAGGAAATTCTGCTCATTTCGAGCGCATCTCCAGGTAGGCGGGGCCCGCATAGGAGACGTCGCTGGCCCCGCCGCCTGGTATGGACTTAAAGGGGAACCCCAACGCCGAAAAAAATCGGCGTGGGGGTCCCCCCAGGTCCACATCAGACCCTTGTCCAAGCACGCTACCCGGCCGGCCAGGAAAGGGGGGGACGAGCAAAAGCCCCCCCTCCTGAGCCGCACCAGGCCACGTGCCCTCAACATGGGGGGGTGCCTTGGGGAGGGGGGGGGCGCGCGCCCCCCCCCACCCCAAAGCACCTTGTCCCCATGTTGATGAGGACAAGGGCCTCTTCCCGACAACCCTGGCCGTTGGTTGTCGGGGTCTGTGGGCGGGGGGCTTATCGGAATCCGGGAGCCCCCTTTAATAAGGGGGCCCCCGGATACCGGCCCCCCACCCTATGTGAATGAGTATGGGGTACAATGTACCCCTACCCATTCACCTGTAAAATAAAAGTACAAAAAAAACACAACACACGAGATAAAATACTTTATTGCACAGCTCCGGGGGTCTTCCGTCTTCGGGGGTCTTCTCGCCGGACTCCTCCGCTATCTTCTTCTAGCTCTTTTACTAGCGGAGGAGCCCGGCTTTCTTCCTCGCCGCCGCCCTCTTCTTTCGACTTCGGGGGTCTTGTCCCCCTCTTCGGTTCTTCTGCCGGGCCACCGCGCCTTCTTCTAGCTCTTTTACAGGTGGTGGCCCGGTCTTCTGTCGCCGCCGCTGTCGCCGCCGCCTTCCGTTCTTCTTCTTCAGATGTTGCCTCGCCGAGTCCTCCGCTCACAATGATGGGGACCGGGCACGTGGCGACTTATATAGGGAAAAGGGGCGGGGTCTTCGGTGGATGTCACATGGGTTGATGTCACATGGTGACCCCCGCCCCCTTACGATGTCACAGTCCCGGAGGATGCTGGGACTGTCGCCATGTGACATCAACCCATGTGACATCCACCGAAGACCCCGCCCCTTGTCCCTATATAAGTCGCCGTATGCCCGGTCCCCGTCATTGTGAGCGGAGGACTCGGCGAGGCAACATCTGAAGAAGAAGAAGAAGAAGAGAAGAACAGAAGAACGGAAGGCGGGCGGCGACAGCGGCGGCGACAGAAGAC